>NW_026290780.1:247500-475000 GCF_023373465.1 Oncorhynchus keta | reverse complement strand
CATGGCCCAGACAGTCCACCAGCCCCCCACCATATACCCATGCCCAGACGGTCCACCAGCCCCCCATATACACATGGCCCAGACGGTCCACCAGCCCCCCCCATATACACATGGCCCAGACGGTTCACCAGCCCCCCATATACACATGGCCCAGACGGTTCACCAGCCCCCCCCATATACACATGGCCCAGACGGTTCACCAGCCCCCCATATACACATGGTCCAGTGTGAGCCGAGTCGGCACCAGAGAGAATGAAAGAACGAGTGAGAGAGTAGAGGTGTGTGGTCTCTTTATACCCGACATAGACAAATAACAACGCGACCATCTCCATCTCCTAGAAACCCCCATGTCTCCTGATCGGATACCTGGGAATATCAGCAGTGTTCTTCAGGCTGTACTACTGCTATATCACACCTCTGGGTTCTGCCCTGGGAATATCAGCAGTGTTCTTCAGGCTGTACTACTGCTATATCACACCTCTGGGTTCTGCCCTGGGAATATCAGCAGTGTTCTTCAGGCTGTACTACTGCTATATCACACCTCTGGGTTCTGCCCTGGGAATATCAGCAGTGTTCTTCAGGCTGTACTGCTGCTATATCACACCTCTGGGTTCTGCCCTGGGAATATCAGCAGTGTTCTTCAGGCTGTACTGCTGCTATATCACACCTCTGGGTTCTGCCCTGGGAATATCAGCAGTGTTCTTCAGGCTGTACTACTGCTATATCACACCTCTGGGTTCTGCCCTGGGAATATCAGCAGTGTTCTTCAGGCTGTACTACTGCTATATCACACCTCTGGGTTCTGCCCTGGGAATATCAGCAGTGTTCTTCAGGCTGTACTACTGCTATATCACACCTCTGGGTTCTGCCCTGGGAATATCAGCAGTGTTCTTCAGGCTGTACTACTGCTATATCACACCTCTGGGTTCTGCCCTGGGAATATCAGCAGTGTTCTTCAGGCTGTACTACTGCTATATCACACCTCTGGGTTCTGCCCTGGGAATATCAGCAGTGTTCTTCAGGCTGTACTACTGCTATATCACACCTCTGGGTTCTGCCCTGGGAATATCAGCAGTGTTCTTCAGGCTGTACTACTGCTATATCACACCTCTGGGTTCTGCCCTGGGAATATCAGCAGTGTTCTTCAGGCTGTACTACTGCTATATCACACCTCTGGGTTCTGCCCTGGCGGATATTGATACTGTGATGGGTTATAGGGAGCAGAAGACAGAGAACACCTACCTCTGACCGCCACTCCAGATAGAGCTGCTGTATTGTCCCGAGACGGAGGAGAGGAGATGACAAATTGTGTTTGTGCCTTTCTGTCTATCCAGAGGCTAGGATTAACACTATAGAAAATGCATCTAGCCAGCTCAGCGACAGCCAGCTATGGGGGCAGTGATTCGAAAATAGAAAAGATAGAATGAAGAACTGGGGAGATTGGGGATGGAAGGATAGAATGGAGAACTGGGGAGATTGGGGATGGAAGGATAGAATGGAGAACTGGGGAGATTGGGGATGGAAGGATGGAATGGAGAACTGGGGAGATTGGGGATGGAAGGATAGAATGGAGAACTGGGGAGATTGGGGATGGAAGGATAGAATGGAGAACTGGGGAGATTGGGGATGGAAGGATAGAATGGAGAACTGGGGAGATTGGGGATGGAAGGATAGAATGGAGAACTGGGGAGATTGGGGATGGAAGGATAGAATGAAGAACTGGGGGATGGAAGGATATAATGGAGAACTGAGGGAGATTGGGGATGGAAGGATAGAATGGAGAACTGGGGAGATTGGGGATGGAAGGATAGAATAGAGAACTGGGGGATGGAAGGATAGAATGGAGAACTGGGGGAGATTGGGAATGGAAGGATAGAATGGAGAACTGGGGGATGGAAGGATAGAATGGAGAACTGGGGAGATTGGGAATGGAAGGATAGAATGGAGAACTGGGGGATGGAAGGATAGAATGGAGAACTGGGGAGATTGGGAATGGAAGGATAGAATGGAGAACTGAGGGAGATTGGGGATGGAAGGATAGAATGGAGAACTGAGGGAGATTGGGGATGGAAGGATAGAATGGAGAACTGGGGAGATTGGGGATGGAAGGATAGAATGGAGAACTGGGGAGATTGGGGATGGAAGGATAGAATGGAGAACTGGGGAGATTGGGGATGGAAGGATAGAATGGAGAACTGGGGGATGGAAGGATAGAATGGAGAACTGGGGGATGGAAGGATAGAATGGAAAACTGGGGAGATTGGGGATGGAATGATAGAATGGAGAACTGGGGAGATTGGGGATGGAAGGATAGAATGAAGAACTGGGGGATGGAAGGATAGAATGGAGAACTGAGGGAGATTGGGGATGGAAGGATAGAATGGAGAACTGGGGAGATTGGGGATGGAAGGATAGAATAGAGAACTGGGGGATGGAAGGATAGAATGGAGAACTGGGGGAGATTGGGAATGGCAGGATAGAATGGAGAACTGGGGGATGGAAGGATAGAATGGAGAACTGGGGAGATTGGGAATGGAAGGATAGAATGGAGAACTGGGGGATGGAAGGATAGAATGGAGAACTGGGGAGATTGGGAATGGAAGGATAGAATGGAGAACTGAGGGAGATTGGGGATGGAAGGATAGAATGGAGAACTGAGGGAGATTGGGGATGGAAGGATAGAATGGAGAACTGGGGAGATTGGGGATGGAAGGATAGAATGGAGAACTGGGGAGATTGGGGATGGAAGGATAGAATGGAGAACTGGGGAGATTGGGGATGGAAGGATAGAATGGAGAACTGGGGAGATTGGGGATGGAAGGATAGAATGGAGAACTGGGGGATGGAAGGATAGAATGGAGAACTGGGGGATGGAAGGATAGAATGGAAAACTGGGGAGATTGGGGATGGAAGGATAGAATGGAGAACTGGGGAGATTGGGGATGGAAGGATAGAATGAAGAACTGGGGGATGGAAGGATAGAATGGAGAACTGAGGGAGATTGGGGATGGAAGGATAGAATGGAGAACTGGGGAGATTGGGGATGGAAGGATAGAATAGAGAACTGGGGGATGGAAGGATAGAATGGAGAACTGGGGGAGATTGGGAATGGAAGGATAGAATGGAGAACTGGGGGATGGAAGGATAGAATGGAGAACTGGGGAGATTGGGAATGGAAGGATAGAATGGAGAACTGGGGGATGGAAGGATAGAATGGAGAACTGGGGAGATTGGGAATGGAAGGATAGAATGGAGAACTGAGGGAGATTGGGGATGGAAGGATAGAATGGAGAACTGAGGGAGATTGGGGATGGAAGGATAGAATGGAGAACTGGGGAGATTGGGGATGGAAGGATAGAATGGAGAACTGGGGAGATTGGGGATGGAAGGATAGAATGGAGAACTGGGGAGATTGGGGATGGAAGGATAGAATGGAGAACTGGGGGATGGAAGGATAGAATGGAGAACTGGGGGATGGAAGGATAGAATGGAAAACTGGGGAGATTGGGGATGGAAGGATAGAATGGAGAACTGGGGAAATCGGAATGGAAGGATAGAATGGAGAACTGAGGGAGATTGGGGATGGAAGGATAGAATGGAGAACTGGGGAGATTGGGGATGGAAGGATAGAATGGAGAACTGGGGAGATTGGGAATGGAAGGATAGAATGGAGAACTGAGGGAGATTGGGGATGGAAGGATAGAATGGAGAACTGGGGAGATTGGGGATGGAAGGATAGAATGGAGAACTGGGGAGATTGGGGATGGAAGGATAGAATGGAGAACTGGGGAGATTGGGGATGGAAGGATAGAATGGAGAACTGGGGAGATTGGGGATGGATGGATAGAATGGAGAACTGGGGAGATTGGGGATGGATGGATAGAATGGAGAACTGGGGAGATTGGGGATGGAAGGATAGAATGGAGAACTGGGGGATGGAAGGATAGAATGGAGAACTGGGGGATGGAAGGATAGAATGGAAAACTGGGGAGATTGGGGATGGAAGGATAGAATGAAGAACTGGGGAGATTGGGGATGGATGGATAGAATGGAGAACTGAGGGAGATTGGGGATGGAAGGATAGAATGGAGAACTGGGGAGATTGGGGATGGATGGATAGAATGGAGAACTGGGGAGATTGGGAATGGAAGGATAGAATGGAGAACTGGGGAGATTGGGGATGGATGGATAGAACGGAGAACTGGGGAGATTGGGGATGGAAGGATAGAATGGAGAACTGGGGGATGGAAGGATAGAATGGAGAACTGGGGAGATTGGGGATGGAAAGATAGAATGGAGGGAAGGATAGAATGGAGAACTGGGGAGATTGGGGATGGAAGGATAGAATGGAGAACTGGGGAGATTGGGGATGGAAGGATAGAATGGAGAACTGGGGAGATTGGGGATGGAAGGATAGAATGGAGAACTGGGGGATGGAAGGATAGAATGGAGAACTGAGGGATGGAAGGATAGAATGGAGAACTGAGGGAAGGAGAAAAGGGAGACAGAGATGGAGCGCAGGGGCAGAGAGAGAGGTCACCATGAAGGAGAAAAGGGAGACAGAGATGGAGCGCAGGGGCAGAGAGAGAGGTCACCACGAAGGAGAAAAGGGAGACAGAGATGGAGCGCAGGGGCAGAGAGAGAGGTCACCACGAAGGAGAAAAGGGAGACAGAGACGGAGCGCAGGGGGTTCTGGGAAGGAAGAAAAGAACAAGACTTCTGTTTTCAAAATGGAACAGAGAAGCGAAGGAACAATCGTGTGTTTAGATGTCTCCTTTCACTGGTGGAACCGACCAGTCACGGGGAGAGAGGGGCTGAACGGATGAGTACAAGGCTGAGACAGAGGCCTCCTCTGTGGGCTTGGCGTCAGGGCAGGGGCCCCTCTCTGGCTCTCTGCTCTGGAGGTTTTGGGGGGCTTGTGAAGCTGGCTGCTCTTTTCTGGCCAAGAGAGGAGAGAGAGGGTACGCACGGCTGGCCATGGAAAGAACCCTGGCAGGCTTGGCAAGGGGAGGCACACACACACAATACAGTGTAGTGCTGAAGACACACACACACACAAACACAGCTTGACAAGGCCCAGGAGAAATGTGTGCACACACACACACCCCCAAGGTGGTGCCAGGGTCCTTGATAGCCAGCCAGTCTGGCAGCCACTCATGCAGGAAGATACATTTGTCACGACACAGACAGACAGACAGACAGACAGACAGACAGACAGACAGACAGACAGACAGACAGACAGACAGACAGACAGACAGACAGATCTGACTGATCTCTCTCCCTCCTCTCCCCTTTAAACTGAAACCAACCAGACTGATCCCTCTTCTTCTTCTCTCCCCTTTAAACTGAAACCAACAAGACTGATCCCTCTTCTTCTTCTCTCCCCTTTAAACTGAAACCAACCAGACTGATTCCTCTTCTTCTTCTCTCCCCTTTAAACTGAAACCAACCAGACTGATCCCTCTTCTTCTTCTCTCCCCTTTAAACTGAAACCAACCAGACTGATCCCTCTTCTTCTTCTCTCCCCTTTAAACTGAAACCAACCAGACTGATTCCTCTTCTTCTTCTCTCCCTTTTAACCTGTTAATCCTACCCCCTACTTTTTCGAACATTCTGTTAAAAATCGCGCAACATTTCAGCGCCCTGCTACTCATGCCAGGAATATAGTATGTGCATATGATTAGTATGTGTGGATAGAAAACACTTGTTTATAAAACTGGTTAAATCACTGCTGTGACTATAACAGAACGTGCGTTTCATCGAAAAGCGCAGGAAAATCTGATCACTGAAAATGGAAATATATATCCATGCGCGACTTGAACCCATTGATAAGAGTGAACCACATTTAATGGGGCTGAGGTTGCAATACCTACAGCTTCCACACGTTGTCTAGAGTCTTGTCATTTGCCTAGGCTTTGTTTCTTGGTCAAACAGACGCAAGGCAACGCATTTCCTCCGGTCTCCGACCGGATATTTTGGTTGACATTTTTTCCAGACGGACAGCTAAAGAATATACTTCGCCTCGTGATCAATTTGATCGCTTATTAACATTTAATAATACCTAAAGTTGCATTACAAAAGTATTTCGAAGCGTTTTGTGAAAGTTTATCGTCAACTTTTTTAATAAAAAAAATGACGTTACAAGACGCTATTTTTTTCCGTTTATCACACAGTCTTCATAGATCGATATCTAGGCTATATATGGACCGATTTAATCGAAAAAAAGACCCAATAGTGATTATGGGACATCTAGGAGTGCCAACAAAGAAGATGGTCAAAGGTAATGAATGTTTTATATTTTATTTGTGCGGTTTGTGTAGCGACGACTATGCTAATTATTTTGTTTACGTCCCCTGCGGGTCTTTTGGGGTGTTACATGCTATCAGATAATAGCTTCTCATGCTTTCGCCGAAAAGCATTTTAAAAATCTGACTTGTTGCCTGGATGCACAACGAGTGTAGCTTTAATTCAATACCCTGCATGTGTATTTTAATGAACGTTTGAGTTTTAACTAGTACTATTAGCATTTAGCGTAGCGCATTTGCATTTCCAGATGTCTAGATGGGACGCCTGCGTGCCAGGTAGGACCAAGAGGTTAAACTGAAACCAACCAGAGTGATTCCTCTTCTTCTTCTCTCCCCTTTAAACTGAAACCAACCAGACTGATCCCTCTTCTTCTTCTCTCCCCTTTAAACTGAAACCAACCAGACTGATCCCTCTTCTTCTTCTCTCCCCTTTAAACTGAAACCAACCAGACTGATCCCTCTTCTTCTTCTCTCCCCTTTAAACTGAAACCAACCAGACTGATCCCTCTTCTTCTTCTCTCCCCTTTAAACTGAAACCAACCAGACTGATCCCCTCCTCCTCCTCTCCCCTTTAAACTGAAACCAACCAGACTGATCCCTCTTCTTCTTCTCTCCCCTTTAAACTGAAACCAACCAGACTGATCCCCTCCTCCTCCTCTCCCCTTTAAACTGAAACCAACCAGACTGATCCCTCTTCTTCTTCTCTCCCCATATAATGACAGAACGGCACCTTTCCTGTTCCCATTCACAACTCTTATTTTACTGTTTCCTCTCTCTTTCTTTCTCTCCCTCAAATCCAATTGCCGTTGTTGAGTAGTAGCAAGTGAGGTAATGCTTACTGAGGAGTGTTTTGTCACAGGTGGTGTGTGTGTGTTTCAGTCCGTGTGTACAATGGTCAAGGCCTGGTAAAAAAAAATCTTATTTTGCAGAAAGAAGGGGGGAGAGAGAGAGGGAGGGAGAGAAAGAGAGGGAGGGAGAGCAAGAGGGGAGGGAGAGCAAGAGGGGAGGGAGAGAAAGAGGGAGAGAAAGAGAGGGAGGGAGAGCAAGAGGGGAGGGAGAGAGGGAGGAAGAGAAAGAGGGAGAGCAAGAGGGGAGGGAGAGAGGGAGGGAGAGAAAGAGGGAGAGCAAGAGGGGAGGGAGAGAGGGAGAGAAAGAGAGGAGGGAGGGAGAGCAAGAGGGGAGGGAGGGAGAGCAAGAGGGGAGGGAGAGAGGGAGAGAAAGAGGGGGAGAGAGAAAGAGGGGGAGAGAGAGAGAAAGAGAGGAGGGAGGGAGAGAAAGAGAGGAGGGAGGGAGACAGACAACATGGGCATTGGTCCAGCAACCGAAAGGTCGGTAGTTCAAACTACCAAGCCGACAAGTTGAAGAATCTGTCGATGTGCCCCTGGGCAACGACATTAACCTGCATTGCTCCTGTGCAGAACCTGGCCGTGACCCCAGTCTTTGAGTGTGTCTCAGGGAAAGTTGGGATATGAAAACACCACACACTGGTACATGTGAGATAGGACAACTATAAACACCCACATAATTATTATTAATGAAGAGAGAGAGAGAGGAGAGAGAAGAGAGAGAAAGGAGAGAAAGGAGAGAGAGAGAGAGAGAGAGAAAGCAGAGAGAGAGAGAGAGAGAGAGAGAGAGAGAGAGAGAGAGAGAGAGAGAGGAGGAGGGAGAGAGAGAGAGAGAGAGAAGAGAGGAGGAGGGAGAGAGAGAGAGCAAGAGAGAGGAGAGAGAGAGAGAGAGAGAGAGAGAGAGGGAGGAGAGAGAGAGAGGAGAGAGAGAGGAGAGAGAAAGGAAAGAAAGGAGAGAGAGAGAGAAAGCAGAGAGAGAGAGAGAGAGAGAGAGGAGAGAGAGAAGAGAGAGAGGAGGAGGGAGAGAGAGAGAGAGAGAGAGAGAGAGGAGGAGGGAGAGAGAGAGAGGAAGAGAGAAAGAGAGAGGAGAGAGGAGGAGGGAGAGAGAAGGAGGGAGAGAGAGAGGAGAGAGAAGGAAGGAGAGAGAAGGAGGGAGAGAGAAGGAAGGAGAGAGAAGGAGGGAGAGAGAAGGAGGGAGAGAGAAAGGGAGAGAGAAGGAGGGAGAGAGAGAGGGAGAGAGAAGGAGGGAGAGAGAAGGAGGGAGAGAGAGAGGGAGAGAGAGGGAGAGAGAAGGAGGGAGAGAGAAGGAGGGAGAGAGAAGGAGGGAGAGAGAAGGAGGGAGAGAGAGAGGTAGAGAGAAGGAGGGAGAGAGAAGGAGGGAGAGAGAAGGAGGGAGAGAGAAGGAGGGAGAGAGAGAGGGAGAGAGAAGGAGGGAGAGAGAAGGAGGGAGAGAGAGAGGGAGAGAGAAGGAGGGAGAGAGAACCCCCTGCTTATCGGCCGGCGCCAGACAGAGTGTGCGGATCAATGAACGCGCAGAGCCCCAACGATCAATGCATTTGATAAGGAATTAAAGGAGAACCACTGTACATGGCTATCAAAGGGGTCCTACATGGACGTAATTATGATTTGGCGGGTGGTGCCGATGATAGGGGCGTATGTGTGATGGGGTGCAGGGGTGGCTGGGGGGGAGAGGAGAGAAGAGAGAAGCGCTCAAGGGTGGTTGGGGGTGGTAGGGGTGTGGGGGGTCGTCTGAGAGGAGAGGAGATGCACTGTAGAACACACACACATATAGAGCTATAGGAGAGGGAAGGAGGCAGAAGGAGAGAAATGGTCCCTGTGTGTGTGTTTATCCAAGGTGAACACACACACACGGTGATGTCATGAGAGAGAAGACAGTTGAACAAGTAAAACTGGTCGGAGCACAGAGGCACCAGCGGAGGTTACACACACATTGTGACAGAGTGTATGATGGGAAGAGGTTGCCCTTTGAGAGACAGGATAATTGCTGCCATTGAGAGAGAACACGAGCTAACACACACACACACACACACACACACACACACACACACACACACACACACACACACACACACACACACACACACACACACACACACACACACACACACACACACACACACAGGTGAGGCAATTGAGAGAGAACATGCCCTGAATGAAGCAGAAAAAACAACACCCCTTAAGGCCTCTGTCTGTACATGTGGGTGTCTGTGCATATATAAATATATATTTTATTTTTTATTTTACCTTTATTTAACCAGGCAAGTCAATTAAGAACAAATTCTTATTTTCAATGACTGCCTGGGAACAGTGGGTTAACTGCCTGTTCAGGGTCAGAACGACAGATTTGTACCTTGTCAGCTCGGGGATTTGAACTTGCAACCATCCGGTTACTAGTCCAACACTCTAACCACTAGGCTACCCTGCCGCCCCATATACATATATAGAGAGAGAGAGATATTTGTGTGTGTGTGTGTGTGTATTAATACTCCCAACCCATCCAACAGTAATTAAACAGTGGGAGGATGGAGTGAAGGAGGGGGAGGATGTGAAGGAGGGGGGGGTGGATGTGAAGGAGGGGGGATGTGAAGGAGGGGAGGGGGATGTGAAGGAGGGGGTGGATGTGAAGGAGGGGAGGGGGATGTGAAGGAGGGGGATGTGAAGGAGGGGGATGTGAAGGAGGGGGCCCCCAGAGTGTGTGTGAAGGAGGGGAGGGGGATGTGAAGGAGGGGGAGGGAGGATGTGAAGGAGGGGAGGGGGGTGTTTAGGAGGGGGAGGGGGATGTGAAGGAGGGGGAGGATGGAGGAAGGAGTGGAGGGGGAATGTGAAGGAGGGGGAGGATGGAGGAAGGAGGGGGTGGATGTGAAGGAGGGGAGGGGGATGTGAAGGAGGGGGAGGGGGATGTGAAGGAGGGGGGTTCAGAGAAGGGGGTGGGAGGAAGGAGGGGGGATGAGAAGGTGGGGGTTGATGGAGGAAGGAGGGGATGTGAAGGAGGGGGTGGATGGAGGAAGGAAGGGGATGTGAAGGAGGGGGTGGATGGAGTGAAGGAGGGGGTGGATGTGAAGGAGGGAGGTTCAGAGTGTGTGTGACAGGGGGGTTCAGAGTGTGTGAGACAGGGGGGTTCAGAGTGTGTGAGACAGGGGGGTTCAGAGTGTGTGAGACAGGGGGTTCAGAGTGTGTGTGTGTGACAGGGGGTTCAGAGTGTGTGTGTGTGTAACAGGGGGGTTCAGAGTGTGTGTGACAGGGGGTTCAGAGTGTGTGTGTGTGACAGGGGGTTCAGAGTGTGTGTGAAACAGGGGGGTTCAGAGTGTGTGAGACAGGGGGTTCAGAGTGTGTGTGTGTGAAACAGGGGGTTCAGAGTGTGTGTGTGAAACAGGGGGTTCAGAGTGTGTGAAACAGGGGGTTCAGAGTGTGTGTGTGTAACAGGGGGGTTCAGAGTGTGTGAGACAGGGGGTTCAGAGTGTGTGTGTGTGACAGGGGGGTTCAGAGTGTGTGTGTGAAACAGGGGGGTTCAGAGTGTGTGAAACAGGGGGTTCAGAGTGTGTGTGTGTAACAGGGGGTTCAGAGTGTGTGTGTGTAACAGGGGGGTTCAGAGTGTGTGAGACAGGGGGGTTCAGAGTATGTGTGTGTGACAGGGGGGTTCAGAGTGTGTGAGACAGGGGGTTCAGAGTGTGTGTGTGACAGGGGGTTCAGAGTGTGTGTGTGAAACAGGTGGTTCAGAGTGTGTGTGTGACAGGGGGGTTCAGAGTGTGTGAGACAGGGGGGTTCAGAGTGTGTGTGTGACAGGGGGTTCAGAGTGTGTGTGTGAAACAGGGGGTTCAGAGTGTGTGTGTGTAACAGGGAGGTTCAGAGTGTGTGTGTGAGAGACAGGGGGTTCAGAGTGTGTGTGTGTGACAGGGAGGTTAAGAGTGTGTGAGACAGGGAGGTTAAGAGTGTGTGAGACAGGGGGGTTCAGAGTGTGTGTGTGACAGGGGGGTTCAGAGTGTGTGTGTGTGACAGGGGGGTTCAGAGTGTGTGAGACAGGGGGGTTCAGAGTGTGTGTGTGACAGGGGGTTCAGAGTGTGTGTGTGAAACAGGGGTTCAGAGTGTGTGTGTGTAACAAGGAGGTTCAGAGTGTGTGTGAGAGACAGGGGGTTCAGAGTGTGTGTGTGTGACAGGGAGGTTAAGAGTGTGTGAGACAGGGTGGTTAAGAGTGTGTGTGACAGGGGGGTTCAGATTGTGTGTGTAACAGGGGGGTTCAGAGTGTGTGAGACAGGGGGGTTCAGAGTGTGTGTGTGTAACAGGGGGGTTCAGAGTGTGTGTGTGTGACAGGGGGGTTCAGATTGTGTGTGTGACAGGGGGGTTCAGAGTGTGTGTGTGAGACAGGGAGGTTCAGAGTGTGTGTGTGACAGGGGGGTTCAGAGTGTGTGTGAGACAGGGAGGTTCAGAGTGTGTGTGTGAGACAGGGAGGTTCAGAGTGTGTGTGTGACAGGGGGTTCAGAGTGTGTGTGAGAGGCAGGGGGTTCAGAGTGTGTGTGAGATGCAGGGGGTTCAGAGTGTGTGTGAGAGGCAGGGGGTTCAGAGTGTGTGTGTGTGTGTGAGGGGGTTCAGAGTGTGTGTGTGTGTGACAGGGAGGTTCAGAGTGTGTGTGTGAGATGCAGGGGGGTTCAGAGTGTGTGTGTGAGATGCAGGGGGGTTCAGAGTGTGAGAGGCAGGGGGGTTCAGAGTGTGTGTGAGAGGCAGGGGGGTTCAGAGTGTGTGTGTGAGATGCAGGGGGTTCAGAGTGTGTGTGTGAGATGCAGGGGGTTCAGAGTGTGTGTGTGAGATGCAGGGGGGTTCAGAGTGTGTGTGTGATGCAGGGGGGTTCAGAGTGTGTGTGAGAGGCAGGGGGGTTCAGAGTGTGTATCCAGTGTCTCTCTCTCCTCTGATGACTTGATCAACTCTTGTGATGCAATTGAAGGAGCGCTCTCTCTCTCTCTCTCTCTTCATTCAGAGACTTACTTTGATCTTCGCTCCAGCCATCTCTCTCTCTCTCTCTCTCTCTCTCTCTCTCTCTCTCTCTCTCTCTCTCTCTCTCTCTCTCTCTCTCTCTCTCTCTCTATTCAGAGACTTACTTTGATCTTCGCTCTAGCCATCTCTCTCTCTCTCTCTCTCTCTCTCTCTCTCTCTCTCTCTCTCTCTCTCACACACACACACCACCACCACCACCCCCCCTCTCGGGGCGGAAGAGAAACTCCCGGTGAATCATTTAGTTTCATTAGGAGCTGATTCATCAACTCCCGGTGAATCATTTATTTTCATTAGGAGCTGATTCATCAACTCCCGGTGAATCATTTAGTTTCATTAAGAGCTGATTCATCAACTCCCGGTGAATCATTTAGTTTCATTAAGAGCTGATTCATCAACTCCCGGTGAATCATTTAGTTTCATTAAGAGCTGATTCATCAACTCCCGGTGAATCATTTAGTTTCATTAAGAGCTGATTCATCAACTCCCGGTGAATCATTTAGTTTCATTAAGAGCTGATTCATCAGAGAGAAGAGAAAAAAGGGACGGAGTGACATAAAGGGAGACCTGCTGAAAAACTATTACTGCTGTGAGAAAGATGAAAGGAGGAGAGGAGGAGAAAGAGGAGAGGAGGGGGAGAAAGAGGAAGAGAGGAGGGGGAGAAAGAGGAGGAGAGGGGGAGAAAGAGGAGGAGAGGAGGGGGAGAAAGAGGAGGAGAGGAGGGGAGAAAGAGGAGGAGAGGAGGAGGAGAAAGAGGAGGAGAGGGGAGGGGAGGGGGAGAAAGAGGAAGAGAGGAGGGGGAGAAAGAGGAGGAGAGGAGGGGGAGAAAGAGGAGGAGAGGAGGGGGAGAAAGAGGAGGAGAGGGGGAGAAAGAGGAGGAGAGGAGGGGAGAAAGAGGAGGAGAGGAGGAGGAGAAAGAGGAGGAGAGGGGAGGGGAGGGGAGAGAGTTGAGTACAGGGGGCATTTGGAGTTCAAAGGTTTCTCTTCCCCCTCCTCTGCTCTTCTTTCTCCCTCGTTTCTCTGACAGCAGGGGTCACGGCAGACTCCAAGAAGTCACCTCTACGCCTCAGAGAGAGAGACTCCTCTACACCTCAGAGAGAGAGAGAGAGAGACTCCTCTACGCCTCAGAGAGAGCTGGTCGGTGGAAATCAAACAGAGTCCAATTAAAGGAATCAGAACGAGTCAGTGAGCACGAGGACCAACACACACACACACACACACACACACACACACACACACACACACACACACACACACACACACACACACACACACACACACACACACACACACACACACACACACACACACACACACACACACACACACCTTGACGTACAAATGAGATGCACAAACACACATTTAAATAAATACACTTGTATACATATACGAAGCACACTCACACACACCTCTCCCACCCAGACATAGTGTGCATCCTCATAATTACCATGGCCAGGACTGTGTGAAATTACTGCTCCCATCTGCTAATGGAGGAAGAGACCTGGAGCGAACAGTCACACACACACACACACCTATTTACATGTTAAGAGAATATGTACTATCTACATGTGGAAAAATAGATAATTTTAAGCGAGAGAGCGAGGAGGAGAGAGCGAGAGAGAGAGCGAGAGAGGAGAGAGAGAGAGAGAGAGAGAGAGAGAGAGAGAGAGGAGAGAGAGCGAGAGCGAGGAGGAGAGAGCGAGAGAGAGAGAGAGCGAGCGAGCAGAGAGAGGAGGAGAGAGAGAGAGAGAGCGAGGAGGAGAGAGCGAGAGAGAGAGAGAGAGCGAGGAGAGAGAGAGCGAGCAAGGAGAGAGAGGGAGAGAGAGATAGAGCGAGCAAGGAGAGAGAGCGAGCGAGGAGAGAGAGGAGAGAGAGAGAGAGAGAGAGAGAGAGAGAGCGAGCGAGGAGAGAGAGAGAGAGAGAGAGAGAGAGAGAGACAGAGAGGAGAGAGAGAGCGAGCGATGAGAGAGAGGAGCAGAGAGAGCAAGGAGAGGAGAGAGAGAGCGAGCGATGAGAGAGAGGAGGAGAGAGTGTGAGCGAGCGAGGAGAGAGAAGAGGAGAGAGAGAGAGCGAGCGAGGAGAGAGAGGAGGAGAGAGAGAGAGCGAGCGAGGAGAGAGAGGAGGAGAGAGTGAGGGCGAGCGAGGAGAGAGAGAGATAGGAGAGAGAGCAAGGAGAGAGAGGAGAGAGAGCGAGGAGAGAGAGAGAGAAAGGGAGGAGAGAGAGAGAGAGAGAGAGAGAGAGCGAGGAGAGAGGAGGAGAGAGAGAGAGAGCGAGCGAGGAGAGAGAGCGAGCGAGGAGAGAGAGCGAGCGAGGAGAGAGAGAGGAGAGAGAGAGAGAGAGGAGGAGAGAGAGAGAGAGCGAGGAGAGAGGAGGAGAGAGAGCGAGGAGAGAGTATCCAGACAGGTTCTGGTTTTGAGGAAAGTGTCGTCATAGTTTGAGATGCCACTTACTCTCTCCATGCAGATGAAAGGGAGGAAGAGGGGAGTAAGGGAGGAGTGGAGGGGGAGTGGAGTGGAGGAGAGCGGGGGAGTGGAGGGGAGTAAGGGAGGAGTGGAGCGGGAGGAGAGGCAGGGAGTAAGGGAGGAGTGGAGGGGGGGAGGAGGGGGAGAGGAGTGGAGGAGGGGAGAAGTGGAGGAGGAGGGAGGGGGAGGAGTGGGGAGTGGAGGGGAGTAAGGGTAAGGGAGGAGTGGAGGGGGGGAGGAGGGGGAGAGGAGTGGAGGGTGACGAGGGGAGAAGGGGAGGAGAGGGGAGGAGTGGAAGAGAGGAGTGGAGGAGAGGGGAGGAGTGGAAGAGAGGAGTGGAGGAGAGTAAGGAAGAAGTGGAGGAGAGGGGAGGAGAGGGGTAGAGGGGAGTAAGGAAGGAGTGGAGGAGAGGGGTGGAGAGGGGTAGAGGGGAGTAAGGAAGGAGTGGAGGAGAGGGGTGGAGGGGAGTAAGGGAGGTGTGGAGGAGAGGGGTGGAGGGGAGTAAGAGAGGGGTGGAGGGGAGTAAGGGAGGAGTGGAGGAGGGAGGAGAGGGGTGGAGAGGGAGTAAGGGAGGAGTGGAGGGGGAGGAGGGCAGGAGTGGCGGGGAGGAGTGGAAGTGTGGAGGAGTGGAGGGGAGGAGGGAGGAAGGGAGGAGAGGAGGGGGCAGTGGAGGGGAGGAGGGAGGGGAGGAGGAAGGAAGGGAGGAGAGGAGGGGGAGCGGAGGGGGAGGAGGGAGGGGAGGAGAGGAAGGGGAGAGGAGGGGGAGGAGAGGAAGGGAGAGGAGGGGGAGTGGAGGGGAGGAGAGGAAGGGAGGAGAGGAGGGGGGAGTGGAGGGGAGGAGAGGGAAGGAGTGTTGTAAGGGGGGAGTGGAGGGATTGTTCATTAATGTGGAGCAGATTGTTCATTAATGACTAATTTGCCTGCAAGGGGGAGGGGGGGGGGGCATTACAAGAGATCTGGACTAAATGGCCTAATAGATGTTGAAGCCCACCTAGGAGGGGGTAAGGAGATGGAGGGAGAGGGGGAGAGGGAGACAACGCAAAACAATTAGTATTACTGCTCAATGGGACAGAAAATATAAAGAGAGAGACAGAGAGAGAGAGAGAGAGAGAGAGAGAGAGAGAGAGAGAGAGAGAGAGAGAGAGAGAGAGAGAGAGAGAGAGAGAGAGAGAGAGAGAGAGAGAGAGAGAGACAGAGAGAGACAGAGAGAGAAAGAGAGAGAGAGAGAGAGACAGAGAGAGAAAGAGAGAGAGAGAGACAGAGAGAGAGACAGAGAGAGAAAGAGAGACAGAGAGAGAGAGACAGAGAGAGAAAGAGAGACAGAGAGAGAGAGAGAGAGAGACAGAGAGAGAAAGAGAGACAGAGAGAGAGAGAACGAGAGAGAGAGAGAAAGAGAGAAAGAGAGAAATAGAGACAGAGAGAGAGAGAGACAGAGAGAGAGAAAGAGACAAAGAGAGAGAGCGAGAGCGAGACAGACTAACCATTTGTACATCGTCACATCACTGTATATATATATATAATATGACATTTGTAATGTCTTTCTTCTTTTGGAACTTCTGTGAGTGTAATGTTAACTCTTCATTTGTATTGTTTATTTCAGTTTTGTTTATTATCTACTTCACTTGCTTTAGCAATGTAAACATATGTTTCCCATGCCAATAAAGCCCCTTGAAATTAATTGACCTTGAGCGCGAGAGACAGAGAGAGAGATAGGAGTGAGTGAAAATAGCAAAGAAGAAAGTAGGAGAAAAGTGAGAAAGAAAGAGGGATAAAGACAGAGGAAGAAGACAGTATGAGAAGAGAGAGATAAAGAGAGGGATAAAGAGGAAGAAGACAGTATGAGATAAAGAGAGGGATAAAGAGAGAGATAAAGAGAGGAAGAAGACAGTATGAGATAAAGAGAGGGATAAAGAGAGAGATAAAGAGAGGAAGAAGACAGTATGAGAAAGAGAGAGGGATAAAGAGAGAGATAAAGAGAGGAAGAAGACAGTATGAGAAAAGAGAGAGAAAGAGAGGGATAAAGAGAGTATGAGAAAAAGAGAGAGATAAAGAGAGAAAGAAGACAGTATGAGAAAGAGAGAGAGATAAAGAGAGGGATAAAGAGAGAGATAAAGAGAGGAAGAAGACAGTATAAGAAAAAGAGAGATCAAGAGAGGGATAGAGAGAGATAAAGAGAGGGATAGAGAGAGATAAAGAGAGGAAGAAGACAGTATGAGATAAAGAGAGGGATAAAGAGAGAGATAAAGAGAGGAAGAAGACAGTATGAGAAAGAGAGAGGGATAAAGAGAGAGATAAAGAGAGAGATAAAGAGAGGGATAAAGAGAGGGATAAAGAGAGAGATAAAGAGAGAGATAAAGAGAGGAAGAAGACAGTATGAGAAAGAGAGAGGGATAAAGAGAGAGATAAAGAGAGGAAGAAGACAGTATGAGAAAAAAAGAGAGATAAAGAGAGGGATAAAGAGAGAGATAAAGAGAGGAAGAAGACAGTATGAGAAAGAGAGAGGGATAAAGAGAGAGATAAAGAGAGGAAGAAGACAGTATGAGAAAAGAGAGAGATAAAGAGAGGGATAAAGAGAGAGATAAAGAGAGGAAGAAGACAGTATGAGAAAGAGAGAGGGATAAAGAGAGAGATAAAGAGAGGAAGAAGACAGTATGAGAAAAAGAGAGAGATAAAGAGAGGGATAAAGAGAGAGATAAAGAGAGGAAGAAGACAGTATGAGATAAAGAGAGGGATAAAGAGAGGAAGAAGACAGTATGAGATAAAGAGAGGGATAAAGAGAGAGATAAAGAGAGAGATAAAGAGAGGAAGAAGACAGTATGAGATAAAGAGAGAGATAAAGAGAGGGATAAAGAGAGGAAGAAGACAGTATGAGAAAAAGAGAGAGAAAGAAAGGAATAAGACAGTATGAGAAAAAGAGGGATAAAGAGAGGAAGAAGACAGTATGAGATAAAGAGAGGGATAAAGAGAGAGATAAAGAGAGGGATAAAGAGAGAGATAAAGAGAGGAAGAAGACAGTATGAGATAAAGAGAGGGATAAAGAGAGAGATAAAGAGAGGGATAAAGAGAGGAAGAAGACAGTATGAGATAAAGAGAGGGATAAAGAGAGAGATAAAGAGAGAGATAAAGAGAGGAAGAAGACAGTATGAGATAAAGAGAGGGATAAAGAGACAGATAAAGAGAGGAAGAAGACAGTATGAGATAAAGAGAGGGATAAAGAGAGAGATAAAGAGAGGAAGAAGACAGTATGAGATAAAGAGAGAGATAAAGAGAGGAAGAAGACAGTATGAGATAAAGAGAGAGATAAAGAGAGAGATAAAGAGAGGAAGAAGACAGTATGAGATAAAGAGAGATAAAGAGAGGAAGACAGTATGAGATAAAGAGAGGGATAAAGAGAGGGATAAAGAGAGAGATAAAGAGAGAGATAAAGAGAGGAAGAAGACAGTATGAGATAAAGAGAGAGAAAAAGAGAGGAAGAAGACAGTATGAGATAAAGAGAGAGATAAAGAGAGGAAGAAGACAGTATGAGATAAAGAGAGAGATAAAGAGAGGAAGAAGACAGTATGAGATAAAAAGAGACAGTATGAGATAAAGAGAGATAAAGAGAGAGATAAAGATAAAGAGAGGAAGAAGACAGTATGAGATAAAGAGAGAGATAAAGAGAGGAAGAAGACAGTATGAGATAAAAAGAGGAAGAAGACAGTATGAGATAAAGAGAGATAAAGAGAGAGATAAAGAGAGAGATAAAGAGAGGAAGAAGACAGTATGAGATAAAGAGAGAGATAAAGAGAGGAAGAAGACAGTATGAGATAAAGAGAGAGATAAAGAGAGGAAGAAGACAGTATGAGATAAAAAGAGGAAGAAGACAGTATGAGATAAAGAGAGATAAAGAGAGAGATAAAGAGAGAGATAAAGAGAGGAAGAAGACAGTATGAGATAAAGAGAGAGATAAAGAGAGGAAGAAGACAGTATGAGATAAAAAGAGGAAGAAGACAGTATGAGATAAAGAGAGAGAGTGAGTGAGAAAGAGAAGTGAACTGGTGACCTCTGTTCAAAGAGAGTGGCAGCATGGGACACTATTAGACAGGTCGGGGAGAGCAGAGGGCAACACACACACATATATGGGGAGGGTTTCGAGAGGGGTCCAGAGACACACCAGCGCCCTCAGACAAAGGTCTGCTTCCCTGGGGTAGAGAGAGACACAGCTACCTCCTCTCTGGATCATCACAGTTAGCTTAGCACGATCCGCTAACTATCAAACAACATCCATAGGTTACTGTTAAACCCGACAACTGGGTTGTATTCACGAGACACCAAACGGGCCCAAACGGGGTGGGACCTACCTGAATTTGCCCCATAATGTTTTGCTACGGTGTGAAGTAATGAATTAACAGGACCCAGCTTCCAGCACCGATGAGCAAAAACATTCACTTCATTACCCACCATTACGACATGACAAATATGCTGATTCTTAAAATGCTAGTACAATGTTGTGTTTCTCTGCAACAACATGTTTGGGACTCAGGAGGACTTGACAAGTAGACGCCTAAACCTTAAAGGATCAGATACTCGTCCCCACACTAGAAGGACTAACAGCTCAGATACTCGTCTCCACACTAGAAGGACTAACAGATCAGATACTCGTCCCCACACTAGAAGGACTAACAGATCAGATACTCGTCCCCACACTAGAAGGACTAACAGATCAGATACTCGTCTCCACACTAGAAGGACTAACAGATCAGATACTCGTCCCCACACTAGAAGAACTAACAGATCAGATACTCGTCCCCACACTAGAAGGACTAACAGATCAGATACTCGTCCCCACACTAGAAGGACTAACGGATCAGATACTTGTCCCCACACTAGAAGGACTAACGGATCAGATACTCGTCTCCACACTAGAAGGACTAACAGATCAGATACTCGTCCCCACACTAGAAGGACTAACAGATCAGATACTCGTCTCCACACTAGGACTAACAGATCAGATACTCGTCTCCACACTAGGACTAACAGATCAGATACTCGTCCCCACACTAGGACTAACAGATCAGATACTTGTCCCCACACTAGGACTAACAGATCAGATACTCGTCCCCACACTAGAAGGACTAACAGATCAGATACTCGTCTCCACACTAGGACTAACAGATCAGATACTCGTCTCCACACTAGAAGGACTAACAGATCAGATACTCGTCCCCACACTAGAAGGACTAACGGATCAAATACTCGTCCCCACACTAGAATGACTAACAGATCAGATACTCGTCCCCACACTAGAAGGACTAACGGATCAGATACTTGTCCCCACACTAGAAGGACTAACGGATCAGATACTCGTCTCCACACTAGAAGGACTAACAGATCAGATACTCGTCCCCACACTAGAAGGACTAACAGATCAGATACTCGTCCCCACACTAGAAGGACTAACAGATCAGATACTCGTCTCCACACTAGGACTAACAGATCAGATACTCGTCCCCACACTAGGACTAACAGATCAGATACTTGTCCCCACACTAGGACTAACAGATCAGATACTCGTCCCCACACTAGAAGGACTAACAGATCAGATACTCGTCTCCACACTAGGACTAACAGATCAGATACTCGTCCCCACACTAGGACTAACAGATCAGATACTCGTCCCCACACTAGGACTAACAGATCAGATACTCGTCCCCACACTAGAAGGACTAACAGATCAGATACTCGTCTCCACACTAGAAGGACTAACAGATCAGACACTCGTCTCCACACTAGAAGGACTAACAGATCAGATACTCGTCCCCACACTAGAAGGACTAACAGATCAGATACTCGTCTCCACACTAGAAGGACTAACAGATCAGATACTCGTCTCCACACTAGAAGGACTAACAGATCAGATACTCGTCTCCACACTAGAAGGACTAACAGATCAGATACTCGTCCCCACACTAGAAGGACTAACAGATCAGATACTCGTCCCCACACTAGAAGGACTAACAGATCAGATACTCGTCTCCACACTAGAAGGACTAACAGATCAGATACTCGTCCCCACACTAGAAGAACTAACAGATCAGATACTCGTCCCCACACTAGAAGGACTAACAGATCAGATACTCGTCCCCACACTAGAAGGACTAACGGATCAGATACTTGTCCCCACACTAGAAGGACTAACGGATCAGATACTCGTCTCCACACTAGAAGGACTAACAGATCAGATACTCGTCCCCACACTAGAAGGACTAACAGATCAGATACTCGTCCCCACACTAGAAGGACTAACAGATCAGATACTCGTCTCCACACTAGGACTAACAGATCAGATACTCGTCTCCACACTAGGACTAACAGATCAGATACTCGTCCCCACACTAGGACTAACAGATCAGATACTTGTCCCCACACTAGGACTAACAGATCAGATACTCGTCCCCACACTAGAAGGACTAACAGATCAGATACTCGTCTCCACACTAGGACTAACAGATCAGATACTCGTCCCCACACTAGGACTAACAGATCAGATACTCGTCCCCACACTAGGACTAACAGATCAGATACTCGTCCCCACACTAGAAGGACTAATGGATCAGATACTCGTCTCCACACTAGAAGGACTAACGGATCAGATACTCGTCCCAACACTAGAATGAATAACGGATCAGATACTCGTCCCCACTCTAGAAGGACTAACAGATCAGATACTCGTCCCCACACTAGAAGGACTAACGGATCAAATACTCGTCCCCACACTAGAATGACTAACAGATCAGATACTCGTCTCCACACTAGAAGAACTAACAGATCAGATACTCGTCTCCACACTAGAAGGACTAACAGATCAGACACTCGTCTCCACACTAGAAGGACTAACAGATCAGATACTCGTCCCCACACTAGAAGGACTAACGGATCAGATACTCGTCTCCACACTAAAAGGACTAACAGATCAGATACTCGTCCCCACACTAGAAGAACTAACGGATCAGATACTCGTCTCCACACTAGAAGGACTAACGGATCAGATACTCGTCCCCACACTAGAAGGACTAACGGATCAGATACTCGTCTCCACACTAGAAGGACTAACAGATCAGATACTCGTCCCCACACTAGAAGAACTAACGGATCAGATACTCGTCCCCACACTAGAAGGACTAACGGATCAGATACTCGTCTCCACACTAGAAGGACTAACAGATCAGATACTCGTCCCCACACTAGAAGGACTAACGGATCAGATACTCGTCCCCACACTAGAAGGACTAATGGATCAGATACTCGTCTCCACACTAGAAGGACTAACGGATCAGATACTTGTCCCCACACTAGAAGAACTAACGGATCAGATACTCGTCTCCACACTAGGACTAACAGATCAGATACTCGTCTCCACACTAGGACTAACAGATCAGATACTCGTCCCCACACTAGGACTAACAGATCAGATACTCGTCCCCACACTAGGACTAACAGATCAGATACTCGTCCCCACACTAGAAGGACTAACAGATCAGATACTCGTCTCCACACTAGAAGGACTAACAGATCAGATACTCGTCTCCACACTAGAAGGACTAACAGATCAGATACTCATCTCCACACTAGAAGGACTAACAGATCAGATACTCGTCTCCACACTAGAAGGACTAACAGATCAGATACTCGTCTCCACACTAGAAGGACTAACAGATCAGATACTCGTCTCCACACTAGAAGAACTAACGGATCAGATACTCGTCCCCACACTAGAAGGACTAATGGATCAGATACTCGTCTCCACACTAGAAGGACTAACGGATCAGATACTCGTCCCCACACTAGAAGGACTAATGGATCAGATACTCGTCCCCACACTAGAAGGACTAACGGATCAGATACTCGTCCCCACACTAGAATGACTAACAGATCAGATACCCGTCTCCACACTAGAAGAACTAACAGATCAGATACTCGTCTCCACACTAGAAGGACTAACAGATCAGACACTCGTCTCCACACTAGAAGGACTAACAGATCAGATACTCGTCCCCACACTAGAAGGACTAACGGATCAGATACTCGTCTCCACACTAGAAGGACTAACAGATCAGATACTCGTCCCACACTAGAAGAACTAGAAGGACTAACGGATCAGATACTCGTCTCCACACTAGAAGGACTAACGGATCAGATACTCGTCCCCACACTAGAAGGACTAACGGATCAGATACTCGTCTCCACACTAGAAGGACTAACAGATCAGATACTCGTCCCCACACTAGAAGAACTAACGGATCAGATACTCGTCTCCACACTAGAAGGACTAACAGATCAGATACTCGTCCCCACACTAGAAGAACTAACGGATCAGATACTCGTCCCCACACTAGAAGGACTAACGGATCAGATACTCGTCTCCACACTAGAAGGACTAACAGATCACACTAGAAGGACTAACGGATCAGATCTCCCCACACTAGAAGGACTAACAGATCAGATACTCGTCCCCACACTAGAAGGACTAACGGATCAGATACTCGTCTCCACACTAGAAGGACTAACAGATCAGATACTCGTCCCCACACTAGAAGGACTAACTAGGATCAGATACTCGTCTCCCCACACTAGAAGGACTAACAGATCAGATACTCGTCTCCACACTAGAAGGACTAACGGATACTCGTCTCCAGACTAACAGATCAGATCCCCCACACTAGAAGATCACTAACTAGAAGGACTAACAGATCAGATACTCGATCAGATACTCGTCTCCACACTAGAAGGACTAACAGATCAGATACTCGTCCCCACACTAGAAGAACTAACGGATCAGATACTCGTCCCCACACTAGAAGGACTAATGGATCAGATACTGTCTCCACACTAGAAGGACTAACGGATCAGATACTCGTCCCCACACTAGAAGAACTAACAGATCAGATACTCGTCTCCACACTAGAAGGACTAACAGATCAGACACTCGTCTCCACACTAGAAGGACTAACAGATCAGATACTCGTCCCCACACTAGAAGGACTAACAGATCAGATACTCGTCTCCACACTAGAAGGACTAACAGATCAGATACTCGTCCCCACACTAGAATGACTAACAGATCAGACACTCGTCTCCACACTAGAAGGACTAACGTCAGATACCACACTAGAAGGACTAACAGATCAGATACTCGTCCCCACACTAGAAGGACTAACAGGATCAGATACTCAGATACTCGTCTCCACACTAGAAGGACTAACAGATCAGATACTCGTCTCCACACTAGAAGGACTAACAGATCAGATACTCGTCCCCACACTAGAAGGACTAACAGATCAGATACTCGTCTCCACACTAGAAGGACTAACAGATCAGATACTCGTCTCCACACTAGAAGGACTAACACAGATCAGATACTCGTCCCCACACTCGAAGGACTCTCCACACTAGAAGGACTAACGGATCAGATACTCGTCTCCACACTAGAAGGACTAACAGATCAGATACTCGTCCCCACACTAGAAGGACTAACGGATCAGATACTCGTCCCCACACTAGAAGGACTAACGGATCAGATACTCGTCTCCACACTAGAAGGACTAACGGATCAGATACTCGTCCCCACACTACTAACTAATGAAGACACTAGAAGGACTAACGGATCAGATACTCGTCCCCACACTAGAAGGACTAACGGATCAGATACTCGTCCCCACACTAGAAGGACTAATGGATCAGATACTCGTCTCCACACTAGAAGGACTAACGGATCAGATACTCGTCCCCACACTAGAAGAACTAACAGATCAGATACTCGTCTCCACACTAGAAGGACTAACAGATCAGATACTCGTCCCACAAGGACTAACAGAAGGACTAGAAGGACTAACAGATCAGATACTTGTCTCCACACTAGAAGGACTAACAGATCAGATACTCGTCCCCACACTAGAATGACTAACAGATCAGACACTCGTCTCCACACTAGAAGGACTAACAGATCAGATACTCGTCCCCACACTAGAAGGACTAACGGATCAGATACTCGTCTCCACACTAGAAGGACTAACAGATCAGATACTCGTCTCCACACTAGAAGGACTAACAGATCAGATACTCGTCCCCACACTAGAAGGACTAACAGATCAGATACTCGTCTCCACACTAGAAGGACTAACGGATCAGATACTCGTCTCCACACTAGAAGGACTAACGGATCAGATACTCGTCCCCACACTAGAAGAACTAATGGATCAGATACTCGTCCCCACACTAGAAGGACTAATGGATCAGATACTCGTCTCCACACTAGAAGGACTAACGGATCAGATACTCGTCCCCACACTAGAAGAACTAACAGATCAGATACTCGTCTCCACACTAGAAGGACTAACGGATCAGATACTCGTCTCCACACTAGAAGGACTAACAGATCAGATACTCGTCTCCACACTAGAAGGACTAACAGATCAGATACTCGTCCCCACACTAGAAGGACTAACAGATCAGATACTCGTCTCCACACTAGAAGGACTAACAGATCAGATACTCGTCTCCACACTAGAAGGACTAACAGATCAGATACTCGTCTCCACACTAGAAGGACTAACGGATCAGATACTCGTCTCCACACTAGAAGGACTAACAGATCAGATACTCGTCCCCACACTAGAAGGACTAACAGATCAGATACTCGTCCCCACACTAGAAGGACTAATGGATCAGATACTCGTCTCCACACTAGAAGGACTAACGGATCAGATACTCGTCCCCACACTAGAAGAACTAACGGATCAGATACTCGTCTCCACACTAGAAGGACTAACGGATCAGATACTCGTCCCCACACTAGAAGAACTAACGGATCAGATACTCGTCCCCACACTAGAAGGACTAATGGATCAGATACTCGTCTCCACACTAGAAGGACTAACGGATCAGATACTCGTCCCCACACTAGAAGAACTAACAGATCAGATACTCGTCTCCACACTAGAAGGACTAACAGATCAGACACTCGTCTCCACACTAGAAGGACTAACAGATCAGATACTCGTCCCCACACTAGAAGGACTAACAGATCAGATACTTGTCTCCACACTAGAAGGACTAACAGATCAGATACTCGTCCCCACACTAGAATGACTAACAGATCAGACACTCGTCTCCACACTAGAAGGACTAACAGATCAGATACTCGTCCCCACACTAGAAGGACTAACGGATCAGATACTCGTCTCCACACTAGAAGGACTAACAGATCAGATACTCGTCTCCACACTAGAAGGACTAACAGATCAGATACTCGTCCCCACACTAGAAGGACTAACAGATCAGATACTCGTCTCCACACTAGAAGGACTAACAGATCAGATACTCGTCTCCACACTAGAAGGACTAACAGATCAGATACTCGTCTCCACACTAGAAGGACTAACAGATCAGATACTCGTCCCCACACTAGAAGAACTAACGGATCAGATACTCGTCTCCACACTAGAAGGACTAACAGATCAGATACTCGTCCCCACACTAGAAGGACTAACAGATCAGATACTCGTCTCCACACTAGAAGGACTAACAGATCAGATACTCGTCTCCACACTAGAAGAACTAACGGATCAGATACTCGTCTCCACACTAGAAGGACTAACACATAAAGCAACTAATTTCCCTCTCCCTTTCTCTCTCCCTCCCTCCCTTTCTCTCTCCCTCCCTCCCTCCCTTTCTTTCCCTCTCCCTCCCTCCCTTTCTCTCTCCCTCCCTCCCTCCCTCCCTTTCTCTCTCCCTCCCTCCCTTTCTCTCTCCCTCCCTCCCTTTCTCTCTCCATCCCTCCCTTTCTCTCTCCCTCCCTCCCTTTCTCTCTCCCTCCCTCCCTTTCTCTCACCCTCCCTCCCTTTCTCTCTCCATCCCTCCCTTTCTCTCTCCCTCCCTCCCTTTCTCTCTCCCTCCCTCCCGTTCTCTCTCCCTCCCTCCCTTTCTTTCCCTCTCCCTCCCTCCCTTTCTCTCTCCCTCCCTCCCTTTCTCTCTCCCTCCCTCCCTTTCTCTCTCTCCCTCCCCTTCTCTCTCCCTCCCTCCCTTTCTCTCCTCCCTCCCTTTCTCTCCCTCCCTCCCTTTCTCCCTCCCTCCCTTTCTCCCTCCCTCCCTTTCTCCCTCCCTCCCCCCTCCCTTTCTCCCTCCCTCCCTCTCTCTCTCCCTCCCTCCCTCCCTCTCTCCCTCCCTCTCTCTCTCTCCCTCCCTCTCTCTCTCCCTCCCTCCCTCCCTTTCTCTCTCCCTCCCTCCCTCCCTCCCTCCCTTTCTCTCTCCTTCCCTCCCTTTCACTCTCCCTCCCTCCCTGTCTTTCTCTCTCCTTCCCTCCCTTTCTCTCTCCTTCCCTCCCTTTCTCTCTCCCTCCCTCCCTTTCTCTCTCCTTCCATCCCTTTCTCCCTCCCTCCCTCCCTCCCTCCCTCCCTCCCTCCCTCCCTCTCTCTCTCTCTCCCTTTTCTCTCTCCTTCCCTCCCTTTCTCTCTCCTTTCCTCCCTTTCTCTCTCTCTCTCCCTCCCTTTCTCTCTCCTTCCCTCCCTCCCTTTCTCTCTCCTTCCCTCCATTTCTCTCTCCTTCCCTCCCTTTCTCTCTCCCTCCCTCCCTTTCTCTCTCTCTCCCTCCCTTTCTCCCTCCCTCCCTTCCTCTCTCCTTCCCTCTGTCTCTCTCCCTCCCTTTCTCTCTCCCTCCCTCCCTTTCTCTCTCCCTCCCTCCCTCCCTTTCTCTCTCCTTCCCTCCCTTTCACTCTCCCTCCCTCCCTCCCTTTCTCTCTCCTTCCCTCCCTCCCTTTCTCTCTCCTTCCCTCCCTTTCTCTCTCCCTCCCTCCCTTTCTCTCTCCTTCCATCCCTTTCTCCCTCCCTCCCTCCCTCCCTTTCTCTCTCTCTCCCTCCCTTTCTCTCTCCTTCCCTCCCTTTCTCTCTCCTTTCCTCCCTTTCTCTCTCTCTCTCCCTCCCTTTCTCTCTCTCTCTCCCTCCCTTTCTCTCTCCTTCCCTCCCTTTCACTCTCCCTCCCTCCCTCCCTTTCTCTCTCCTTCCCTCCCTTTCTCTCTCCTTCCCTCCCTTTCTCTCTCCCTCCCTCCCTTTCTCTCTCCTTCCATCCCTTTCTCCCTCCCTCCCTCCCTCCCTTTCTCTCTCCCTCCCTTTCTCCTTCCCTCCCTTTCTCTCTCCTTTCCTCCCTTTCTCTCTCTCTCCCTCCCTTTCTCTCTCCTTCCATCCCTTCCAAATGAGTGACATTACATCTCCACACCTAAAGCCCTCGACAAGCTTCCCGTGTGTAGATGTTAATGTGTGTGTGCTGGGTGGAGTCTGATTTCTTGTTGTTGCAACGTGCACCTTTTGGTAACATGATGCGTCACCGGTCCAGACTCCCAAACAGCAACAGTCACTAGGGGGCGACAGAGGTTTTCTTGTTGTCTTCTCGTTTGTGGTGAAAGCTAAAGAAGAGTATTTTGTGTTGTCTTCCCCTTCTAGCCAGTTGGCTCAACACTGCACTATTACTAGCTTTTATCTTCCCACATCTCAATGGGAAATAATCTGATTTATAATTCAATTATATGCCAATACTATTATACTAGTAACCTAAGACAGTTCCCCAATTTGATATCAGGCTTCAATGTCTTCACTCATCATGTTTAGTCAAGGAGAACAACAAGCACACGGCTCTCTGTTTTGAGGATTCAAAACAACCATGAATATCTATCACTTCTAAACCAAATAGCCTTTTGGGGAGTCTAACAAGGATACAACAAGGTGCTTCTACACCTGCATTGCTTGCTGTTTGGGGTTTTAGGCTGGGTTTCTGTACAGCACTTTGAGATATCAGCTGATGTACGAAGGGCTATATAAATACATCTGATTTGATTTGATTATAGTTTAAACAGTCGCTGAGGTTATATTTGCTGATGAATGTGAAATAGGCTGTTTACTTAATGCCAAGCTAAACCGTGACAACAATCTTAAAAGTTTATTTGCTTCCCACAGCGCCAAGTGGATGAATCTGATTTGTAATGAAATAATACTGAATGTCCAGGCAGAGATTCTTCCACAACGGTGTCATTTGCTGCTTCGATGTTTTCGCTCACAGATCAGCAGAAAAATACAACGGCTTCAATGTTTTGGTCGCGGAGAGAAAAAGCCCCCGATCTCACAGCTGTTTTGACCAATAGCCTGGAATCACTAGTTATTACTTCAATGTTTTGGTCACGGAGAGAAAAAGCCCCCGATCTCACAGCTGTTTTGACCAATAGCCTGGAATCACTAGTTATTACTTCAATGTTTTGGTCGCGGAGAGAAAAAGCCCCCCATCTCACAGCTGTTTTGACCAATAGCCTGGAATCACTAGTTATTAATTCTAAACAACATACATATATTATATATTTGGGGGGGTGGGGGTGTTCAAAAGAGGCTACAATGTCGATTGGTTTATTGTTTGAACAGTCGGTGAGATTCTAATTGGCTTCAGAATGGAGAATAGGCTGCTTTGATGCATAGCCTGTAGTCTATAGTTACGATCAAGCCTATAGTTAGGATCAAGCCTATAGCCTATAGCTAGGATCAAGCCTATAGTTAGGATCAAGCCTATAGCCTGTAGTTAGGATCAAGCCTATAGCCTATAGCTAGGATCAAGCCTATAGTTAGGATCAAGCCTATAGCCTGTAGTTAGGATCAAGCCTATAGCCTATAGTTAGGATCAAGCCTGTAGTCTATAGTTAGGATCAAGCCTGTAGTCTATAGTTAGGATCAAGCCTGTAGCCTATAGTTAGGGATCAAGCCTATAGTCTATAGTTAGGATCAAGCCTGTAGCCTATAGTTAGGGATCAAGCCTATACTCTATAGTTAGGATCAAGCCTGTAGCCTATAGTTAGGGATCAAGCCTATACTCTATAGTTAGGATTAAGCCTGTAGCCTATAGTTAGGGATCAAGCCTATAGTCTATAGTTAGGATCAAGCCTGTAGCCTATAGTTAGGGATCAAGCCTATAGTCTATAGTTAGGATCAAGCCTATAGCCTATAGTTAGGGATCAAGCCTATAGTTAGGATCAAGCCTGTAGCCTGTAGTTAGGGATCAAGCCTGTAGCCTGTAGTTAGGATCAAGCCTATAGCCTGTAGTTAGGATCAAGCCTGTAGCCTATAGTTAGGGATCAAGCCTATAGTCTATAGTTAGGATCAAGCCTATAGCCTATAGTTAGGGATCAAGCCTATAGTTAGGATCAAGCCTGTAGCCTGTAGTTAGGGATCAAGCCTGTAGCCTGTAGTTAGGATCAAGCCTATAGCCTGTAGTTAGGATCAAGCCTATAGTCTATAGTTAGGATCAAGCCTATAGCCTATAGTTAGGATCAAGCCTATAGCCTATAGTTAGGATCAAGCCTATAGCCTATAGTTAGGATCAAGCCTGTAGCCTGTAGTTAGGATCAAGCCTATAGCCTATAGTTAGGATCAAGCCTGTAGCCTATAGCTAGGATCAAGCCTATAGCCTATAGTTAGGATCAAGCCTATAGCCTATAGTTAAGGATCAAGCCTATAGCCTGTAGTTAGGATCAAGCCTATAGCCTGTAGTTAGGATCAAGCCTATAGCCTATCTCCCTTCACCTCCTCCCTCTCCTCTCCCTTCACCTCCTCTCCCTCCCTCTCCTCTCCCTTCACCTCCTCCCTCTCCTCTCCCTTCACCTCCTCCCTCTCCTCTCCCTTCACCTCCTCCCTCTCCTTTTCCCTTCACCTCCTCCCTCTCCTCTCCCTTCACCTCCTCCCTCTCCTCTCCTTTCACCTCCTCCCTGTCCTCTCCCTTCACCTCCTCCCTCTCCTCTCCCTTCACCTCTTCCCTCTCCTCTCCCTTCACCTCCTCCCTCTCCTCTCCCTTCACCTCCTCCCTCTCCTCTCCTTTCACCTCCTCCCTCTCCTCTCCTTTCACCTCCTCCCTGTCCTCTCCCTTCACCTCCTCCCTCCTCTCCCTTCACCTCCTCCCCCCTTTCCCTTCACCTCCTCCCTCTCCTCTCCCTTCACCTCCTCCCTCTCCTTTCCCTTCACCTCCTCCCTCTCCTCTCCCTTCAGCTCCTCCCTCCCCTCTCCCTTCACCTCCTCCCTCTCCTCTCCCTTCACCTCCTCCCTCTCCTCTCCCTTCACCTCCTCCCTCTCCACTCCCTTCACCTCCTCCCTCTCCTCTCCCTTCACCACCTCCCTCTCCTCTCCCTTCACCTCCTCCCTCTCCTTTCCCTTCACCTCTTCCCTCTCCTCTCCCTTCACCTCCTCCCTCTCCTTTCCATTCACCTCCTCCCTCCTTCCCTTTCCCTTCACCTCCTCCCTCTCCTTTCCCTTCACCTCCTCCCTCTCCTTTCCCTTCACCTCCTCCCTCTCCTTTCCCTTCACCTCCTCCCTCTCCTTTCCCTTCACCTCCTCCCTCTCCTCTCCCTCTCCTCTCCCTTCACCTCCTCCCTCTCCTCTCCCTTCACCTCCTCCCTCCTTCCCTTTCCCCTACATTAGTGGCGTCTGGACACCTAGAGGAACTTATTTCTCCCTCCATCCCTCCCTCTCCTCCCTCCCTCCCTCCCTCCCTCTCGCCCCCACATTACTGCCATTACCCCGGCAGAATGAAACCTGTTTTAATTGAATTAATATATTCCGTATGCATGCTAAACCACAAAGTAGCTATGAGCACACGTATGCACGCACACACACAAACACGGGCACACAAGTAAACACACAAGAGCGCACACACACACACAGAGCGCACACACACACACAAGAGCGCACACACACACACAAGAGCGCACACACACACACAAGAGCGCACACACACACACACACACACACACACACACACACACACACACACACACACACACACACACACACACACACACACACACACACACACACACACACACACACACACACACACACACACACACACACACACACACACACACAGCCTAATCAAAGCAAGGCATCAAGTAATCTCATCTGAATTGCTGACAACTATCAGCTGACAGGAGAGGCTAGAAGGGGGATTCTTTTAATCAATCTATTCTATTAAAAAAGTGAAACAATTCAATAATTCCCCTCCTCCTTTCCCTCCCTCGTTCCCTAATGCTTCCCTTATTAGTGTCGTCCTTGGGAAGTAAGGAGTTAGATGAAATGAAAGGAGGGAGGGAGAGCAGTCGCCTACTCAAACACCTTAAAGGAGGCAATGAGGCGTCCATCTTGGCTTCACAGCATTAACAACAAGGGGAGGGACGGTAGAGGACTTCTGGCTCCATGAGAACAGACTGGTTTAATTCTAGTTCTCTTCTGAACAACTTGAAACACTCTGACTGGTGCTTCTTGGAAGGTTGTCTGTGTTTGTGGTTAAGATTATTATGCTGAATTTGTTATTCCTAAGGCCCACGGAGACTGACACAGGCAAATGCACACACACACAGTCACACACAGTCTCACACACACACGCACACAGTCTCACACACACACACAGTCACACACACACGCACAGTCACACACACACAGTCACACACACACACAGTCACACACAGTCACACACAGTCACACACAGTCACACACAGTCACACACAGTCACACACACACACACACTCAGTCACACACACTCAGTCACACACACACACACACACACACACACACACACACACACACACACACACACACACACACACACACACACACACACACACACACACACACCAACCATTTAATTCAAGGGCATCATGTCCTTTCGGGATGCAGACAATGAACGGCGGCTCAAAGCTGACACTTTTTAAATATTTTATTACTGAAAGGTTCATTTCATTTTTCCTTCAAATCCTTGGTCATCAGTCAGAACCATATCTCTCTCTCCAACACTCACTCTCTCCAACACTCACTCTCCAATACTCACTGTCTCCAACACTCACTCTCTCTCTCCCCAACACTCACTCTCTCTCTCCCCAACACTCACTCTCTCTCTCCAACACTCACTCTCTCTCCCCCCACACTCACTCTCTCCCTCCCCAACACTCACTCTCTCTCTCCCCCACACTCACTCTCTCTCTCCCCAACACTCACTCTCTCTCTCCCCAACACTCACTCTCTCTCCCCAACACTCACTCTCTCTCTCCCCAACACTCTCTCTCTCCCTAACACACACACACTCTCTCTCTCCCCAACACTTACTCTCTCTCTCCCCAACACTCACTCTCTCTCTCCCCAACACTCACTCATTCTGGATTTGACCACCCCATTTGGAAAGGTCATTCTGGATTTGACCACCCCATTTGGAAAGGTCATTCTGGATTTGGAAAGGTCATTCTGGATTTGGAAAGGTCATTTTGGATTTGACCACCCCATTTGGAAAGGTCATTCTGGATTTGACCACCCCATTTGGAAAGGTCATTCTGGATTTGACCCCCATTTGGAAAGGTCATTCTGGATATGACCACCCCATTTGGAAAGGTCATTCTGGATTTGACCACCCCATTTGGAAAGGTCATTCTGGATTTGACCACCCCATTTTGTGAGGTAACTGCAGGCTTCAAATTGTATCCAGGAGTTGATCTGACTCAGAGGAAGTAGATAAAGGGCTTCATGGCCAACATCCTGAAGTCTCCCTTTAAGGGGGTTGGTGTGACATTAAGTCGATGTTATAAGATTCAGAGGAAGGTTGTTTGCTTTTTTCTCCCTAATTTCGTGGTATCCCATTGGTAGTTACAGTCTTGTCTCATCGCTGCAACTCCCGTACGGACTCAGGAGGGGCGAAGGTCGAGAGCCATGCGTCCTCCGAAACACAACCCAACCAAGCCACACTGCTTCTTAACACAGCGCCATCCAACCCGGAAGCCAGCCGCACCAATGTGTCGGAGGAAACACCGTGCACCTGGCGACCTGGTTAGCGCGCACTGCGCCCGGCCCGCTACAGGAGTCGCTAGTGCGCGATGAGACAAGGATATCCCTACCGGCCAAACCCTCCCTAACCCGGACGACGCTGGGGCAACTGTGCGGGGGGGTAAGAGAGAGGGAGGGGGGGAGTAAGAGAGAGGGAGAGGGGGGGGTAAGAGAAAGGGAGTGGGGGTAATAGAGAGGGAGAGGGGGTGTAAGAGAGAGGGAGAGGGGAGGTAAGAGAGAGGGAGAGGGGGGTAAGAGAGAGGCAGAGGGGGTGTAAGAGAGAGGCAGAGGGGGTAAGAGAGAGGGAGAGGAGGGGGTAAGAGAGAGGGAGGGTAAGAGAGAGGGAGGGGGGGTAAGAGAGTGGGACAGGAGGAAGTAAGAGAGAGGGAGGGGAGGGGGTAAGAGAGAGGGAGAGGGTGAGTGAGAGAGTGGCACCAAGTTTCTGAAAGAGAGAGGTACCAAAAACCTAACCCTTTTGACCTTAGCAGGCCCCTGTGGGCATCCTGAAAAGAGCCTGAGCAGAAGTTAATAAGGAAGGATCCTTGAGGAGGCCCTCAACTGCCCGCTCACAATCCTGCCTTTGTCACCAGTTACACAGAGCAGGAGGGGGAGGCGTGGAGGAGGAGGGGGAGGTGTGGAGGAGGAAGGGGAGGTGTGGAGGAGAAGGCGTGGAGGAGGAGGGGGAGGCGTGGAGGAGGAGGGGGAGGTGTGGAGGAGGAAGGGGAGGTGTGGAGGAGAAGGCGTGGAGGAGGAGGGGGAGGCGTGGAGGAGGAGGAGGCGAGGAGCAGGAGGAGGTGGCGAGGAGCAGGAAGGGGAGGCGTGGAGTAGGAGGGGGAGGCGTGGAGCAGGTAGGGGAGGCGTGGAGGAGGAGGGGGAGGCGTGGAGGAGGAGGGGGAGGCGTGGAGGAGGAGGCGTGGAGGAGGAGGGGGAGGCGCGGAGGAGGAGGGGGAGGCGTGGAGGAGGAGGAGGCGTGGAGGAGGAGGGGGAGGCGTGGAGGAGGAGGAGGCGTGGAGGAGGAGGAGGCGTGGAGCAGGAGGGGGAGGCGTGGAGGAGGAGGCGTGGAGGAGGAGGGGAAGGCGTGAAGGAGGAGGAGGCGTGGAGCAGGAGGGGAAGGAAGGAGGGGGAGGCGTGGAGCAGGACGGGGAGTTGTGGAGCAGGTGGCGTGGAGGAGGAGGGGGAGGCGTGGAGGAGGGGGGAGGCGTGGAGGAGGAGGAGGCGTGGAGCAGGAGGGGAAGGAAGGAGGGGGGGGCGTGGAGCAGGAGGGGGAGTTGTGGAGCAGGTGGCGTGGAGGAGGAGGGGTGGAGGAGGAGGGGAGGGTTGGAGCAGGAGGGGGAGGGGAGGCGTGGAGCAGGAAGGGGAGCTGTGGAGCAGGAGGGGGAGGCGTGGAGCAGGAGGGGGAGGCGTGGAGCAGGAAGGGGAGGCGTGGAGGAGGAGGGGGAGGGGTGGAGCAGGAGGGAGCGGAGGCGTGGAGCAGGAGGGGGAGGCGTGGAGGATGAGGGGGAGGCGTGGAGGAGGAGGGGGAGGCGTGGAGCAGGAGGGGGGGACATGGAGCAGGAGGGGGAGGCGTGGAGGAGGGGGAGCATGGAGCAGGAGGGGGAGGCGTGGGGAAAAGAGCATCTCTGTCAAATGTGGGAGCAGGAAGGAGGGAGCCGTTTGGAAATGGCTTTTCAGTGTCACAAGGTAAAGGAGGTGTCATTGAAACAGAGCGAGAGAGAGATGGAGGAAGGGAGAGAGAAGAGGACAAAGCAGTGTGGAGTGGAGGGGAAGGAGAGGTATAGAATGTTCTCTCACTACATGACATGAGAAGTAGAGTCAGCAAAGTGGCCAAGCTCGAAAAGGATGAAGGTTCCACTCTGTGGATTCTCTTCTTCTGTCCATTTAGGGCTTTCTGACACAGTTCACTGTACTGAGAACAGTCCCAATGACAGCCCTGTCACAGACTCACTCTGCCTACAACACACACACACTGACGGACACACACACCATGACTTCTAGTCCCTTTACCCCTACCTACCTACAGTATACTGCTGTTACTGTCTATTATCTATCCTTTACCCCTACCTACATTATACTGCTGTTACTGTCTATTATCTATCCTTTACCCCTACCTACATTATACTGCTGTTACTGTCTATTATCTATCCTTTACCCCTACCTACATTATACTGCTGTTACTGTCTATTATCTATCCTTTACCCCTACCTACATTATACTGCTGTTACTGTCTATTATCTATCCTTTACCCCTACCTATATGTTCATAGCTACCTCAATTACCTTGTACCCCTGCTCATGGACTCAGTACTGGTACTTCCTGTATATAGCCATGTTATTACCTGGTACTTCCTGTATACAGCCATGGTATTACCTGGTACTTCCTGTATATAGTCATGCGGTCTCTCCTTCACTGCAGCCGAGGTGAGTAAGACATTTAAACGTGTTAACCCTCGCAAGGCTGCAGGCCCAGACGGCATCCCTAGCCGCGCCCTCAGAGCATGGGCAGACCAGCTGGCCGGTGTGTTTACGGACATTGTCGGACATATTCAATCAATCAATCCCTATACCAGTCTGCTGTTCCCACATGCTTCAAGAGGGCCACCATTGTTCCTGTTCCCAAGAAAGCTAAGGTAACAGAGCTAAACGACTACCGCCCCGTAGCACTCACTTCCGTCATCATGAAGTGCTTTGAGAGACTAGTCAAGGACCATATCACCTCCACCCTACCTGACACCCTAGACCCACTCCAATTTGCTTACCGCCCAAATAGGTCCACAGACGATGCAATCTCAACCACACTGCACACTGCCCTAACCCATCTGGACAAGAGGAATACCTATGTGAGAATGCTGTTCATCGACTACAGCTCGGCATTCAACACCATAGTACCCTCCAAGCTCGTCATCAAGCTCGAGACCCTGGGTCTCAACCCCGCCCTGTGCAACTGGGTACTGGACTTTCTGACGGGCCGCCCCCAGGTGGTGAGGGTAGGCAACAACATCTCCTCCCCGCTGATCGTCAACACGGGGGCCCCACAAGGGTGCGTTCTGAGCCCTCTCCTGTACTACCTGTTCACCCACGACTGCGTGGCCACGCACGCCTCCAACTCAATCATCAAGTTTGCGGACGACACAACAGTGGTAGGCTTGATTACCAACAACGACGAGACGGCCTACAGGGAGGAGGTGAGGGCCCTCGGAGTGTGGTGTCAGGAAAATAACCTCACACTCAACGTCAACAAAACTAAGGAGATGATTGTGGACTTCAGGAAACAGCAGAGGGAACACCCCCCTATCCACATCGATGGAACAGTAGTGGAGAGGGTAGCAAGTTTTAAGTTCCTCGGCATACACATCACAGACAAACTGAATTGGTCCACTCACACAGACAGCATCGTGAAGAAGGCGCAGCAGCGCCTCTTCAACCTCAGGAGGCTGAAGAAATTCGGCTTTTCACCAAAAGCACTCACAAACTTCTACAGATGCACAATCGAGAGCATCCTGGCGGGCTGTATCACCGCCTGGTACGGCAACTGCTCCGCCCTCAACCGTAAGGCTCTCCAGAGGGTAGTGAGGTCTGCACAACGCATCACCGGGGGCAAACTACCTGCCCTCCAGGACACCTACACCACCCGATGTTACAGGAAGGCCATAAAGATCATCAAGGACATCAACCACCCGAACCACTGCCTGTTCACCCCGCTATCATCCAGAAGGCGAGGTCAGTACAGGTGCATCAAAGCTGGGACCGAGAGACTGAAAAACAGCTTCTATCTCAAGGCCATCAGACTGTTAAACAGCCACCACTAACATTGAGTGGCTGCTGCCAACACACTGACACTGACTCAACTCCAGCCACTTTAATAATGGGAATTGATGGGAAATGATGTAAATATATCACTAGCCACTTTAAACAATGCTACCTTATATAATGTTACTTACCCTACATTATTCATCTCATATGCATACGTATATACTATACTCTACATCATCGACTGCATCCTTATGTAATACATGTATCACTAGCCACTAACTATGCCACTTTGTTTACATACTCATCTCATATGTATATACTGTACTCAATACCATCTACTGTATCTTGCCTATGCTGCCCTGTACCATCACTCATTCATATATCCTTATGTACATATTCTTTATCCCCTTACACTGTGTATAAGACAGTAGTTTTGGAATTGTTAGTTAGATTACTTGTTGGTTATTACTGTGTTGTCGGAATTAGAAGCACAAGCATTTCGCTACACTCGCATTAACATCTGCTAACCATGTGTATGTGACAAATAAAATTTGATTTGATTTATTATCTGGTACTTCCTGTATATAGCCATGTTATTATCTGGTACTTCATGTATACAGCCATGGTATTACCTGGTACTTCCTGTATATAGTCATGTTATTACCTGGTACTCCCTGTATATAGTCATGTTATTATCTGGTACTTCCTGTATACAGCCATGCTATTACCTGGTACTTCCTGTATATAGCCATGTTATTACCTGGTACTTCCTGTATATAGTCATGTTATTATCTGGTACTTCCTGTATATAGCCATGTTATTACCTGGTACTTCCTGTATATAGTCATGTTATTACCTGGTACTTCCTGTATATAGTCATGTTATTATCTGGTACTTCCTGTATACAGCCATGCTATTACCTGGTACTTCCTGTATATAGCCATGTTATTACCTGGTACTTCCTGTATATAGTCATGTAATTACCTGGTAGTTCTTGTATATAGTCATGTTATTACCTGGTACTTCCTGTATATAGTCATGTAATTACCTGGTACTTCTTGTATATAGTCATGTTATTACCTGGTACTTCCTGTATATAGTCATGTATTACCTGGTACTTCCTGTATATAGTCATGTAATTACCTGGTACTTCCTGTATATAGTCATGTTATTACCTGGTACTTCCTGTATATAGTCATGTAATTACCTGGTAGTTCTTGTATATAGTCATGTTATTACCTGGTACTTCCTGTATATAGTCATGTAATTAATACTTGTTATTCATTATACACCGTGTATTTATTCCTTGTGTCTCTAGTTCTAGTTTGATTCTTTAACTCTGCATTGTTGTAAAATAACCCATTAGGAAGTAGTTCACTGTTCGTCTACACCTGTTGTTTACCAAGCATGTGACCAAGAACATTTGATTTGAAGTGTCTCAAAACTAACACCCACATAAAAGAACAGGAGCACACAACTCTCATTGTTGTAAAATAACCCAAGTCTCTCTCTCTCACACACACACCAGAACATTTGATCTCACTAACACACACACACACACAAACACACTCCAGGTCACCACTCCACACACACACACACACACACACACACACACACACACACACACACACACACACACACACACACACACACACACACACACACACACACACACACACACACTCCAAGTCAAACACACACTTACGTCAGTGACTTGTGGTGTTTTAACTGGGACTGAGTTAGTTGAACTGGCTGTGTGCTTGCTGCCGGCCTTCATGGCAGCATCCCGCCGGGCCTGCTCCAGGAGAAGCCTGGCTCTTTCCTTCAGCTCTTCCTGCCGAGACTGCACCTTCTGTGGGGGAGAGACGAGAGACACGGGGGGTGGGGTGGAGGTCAGGGAGAGTAACTAAGACAACTACATGGTTCTGTTGTAATACTTTATAAATTCTGTCCTCATCCTCCATCTGTCAGGGTTAGATTTACACACAGCCTTACTGAGACACATCCCTGACATGACTCTCTCTCTACCTCACTCTTTCTTTCTATCTCTCTCACACACACTCACCTTTTCCACTGGGGAGCTGGGGACGGGCATTGGCTCCTGAGAGAGAGAGGAGAGAGGAGAAAGGAGAGAGAGAGGAGAGAGAGAGAGAGAGACAGAGAGGAGAGAGGAGATAGACAGAGAGGAGAGAGGAGAGAGAGAGGAGAGAGACAGAGAGGAGAAAGACAGAGAGGAGAGAGAGGAGAGAGGAGAGAGAGAGAGAGAGAGAGAGAGAGAGAGAGAGAGAGAGAGAGAGAGAGAGAGAGAGAGAGAGAGATAGAGAGAGGAGAGACAGGAGAGAGAGAGGAGAGAGAGAGGAGAGAGAGAGGAGAGAGACAGAGAGAGAGAGGAGAGAGACAGAGAGAGGAGACAGAGAGAGAGAGAGAGAGAGAGAGAGAGAGAGAGAGAGAGAGAGAGAGAGAGAGAGAGAGAGAGAGAGAGAGAGAGAGAGAGGAGAGCGAGAGGAGAGAGAGAGGAGAGAGAGAGGAGAGAGACAGAGAGGAGAGAAAGAGGAGAGAGAGAGGAGAGAGAGACAGAGAGAGAGAGAGGGAGAGAGAGAGAGAGAGAGAGAGAGGAGAGAGACAGAGGAGAGAGAGAGAGAGAGAGAGAGAGAGAGAGAGGAGAGAGAGAGAGGAGAGAGGAGAGAGAGAGAGAGAGAGGAGAAAGACAGAGAGAGAGAGAGAGAGAGAGAGAGAGAGAGAGACAGAGAGAGAGAGAGAGAGAGAGAGAATGAGGAAAAGGCGAGCAGTGTAATAAATGTAATGTAATCCACGAGATGATGGTCCATTTCAGCGAAGGGCCCTCCTCTCTACTGCAGTGTAAGTCTGCTTCCCTAATGGCACCCTGTTCCCTACATAGAACCCAATGGGCCCTGGTCAAAAGAAGGACCCTACATAGTGAATAGGCTCCCATTTGGGACCTACCCTACAGTATATGTGAGTGATATTGGTACAGGTGAAGGCTGTGGGATGACTATCTATCCTTAGTGTTGGAGTTACAGGGTCTGTGTCCCAAACGCCACTCGTTTCCTTACATAGTGCACTAGGGCCCATCCGACCGCTGGTTAAAAGTAGTGCACTACTTAGGGACTAGAGGTGTGATGTGGGACTGAGCCTCCCTGTCACTATCACCACAGACCTTTCTCATTACAGGGAGCTACGCAACGGTGAAGTAGTGGAGAGAAGGTGACAACCCAGGACGGACAGCGCTCACACACACACACACACACACACACGCACACATAAACACGCACACACATACATACGCACACACGTACATGAGCGAGCAAGCATAGCAACAAGCACACACACCAATATGCATGCACGACCACTTGCACACACACACGCACAGGCTCACACACACACAAACACCCATCTTTCCATTGCCTCCCTATCCACACGGCCATCTGCAGTAATCCACGGTGCAGAATAGACAGGGACAGGCATAAACCGCGGCTTGGAGCGCTGAACCCAACTAAGTCCATGTTTCAGAAACTAAGTCCACGGTTTAAATGGTTTAAAACCCAATGACAAGAAGCTTGTCCTCGCTGAAAAGCAAAGGCCTCTGTAATAATGGCTGACTACTACAAGGCAGGTTCATGTGAAGGCCTCTGTAATAATGGATGACTACTACAAGGCAGGTTCATGTGAAGGCCTCTGTAATAATCACTGACTACTACAAGGCAGGTTAATGTGAAGGCCTCTGTAATAATCACCGACTACTACAAGGCAGGTTCATGTGAAGGCCTCTGTAATAATGGCTGACTACTACAAGGCAGGTTCATGTGAAGGCATCTGTAATAATCACTGACTACTACAAGGCAGGTTAATGTGAAGGCCTCTGTAATAATCACCGACTACTACAAGGCAGGTTCATGTGAAGGCCTCTGTAATAATGGATGACTACTACAAGGCAGGTTCATGTGAAGGCCTCTGTAATAATGGCTGACTACTACAAGGCAGGTTCATGTGAAGGCCTCTGTAATAATGGCTGACTACTACAAGGCAGGTTCATGTGAAGGCCTCTGTAATAATGGATGACTACTACAAGGCAGGTTCATGTGAAGGCCTCTGTAATAATGGCTGACTACTACAAGGCAGGTTAATGTGAAGGCCTCTGTAATAATGGATGACTACTACAAGGCAGGTTCATTTAAGGCTACTGTAACTACTGACTACTACAAGGCAGGTTCATGTGAAGGCCTCTGTAATAATGGCTGTTCACTTCAAGGCAGGTTAATGTGAAGGCCCCTGTAATAATGGCTGACTACTACAAGGCAGGTTCCAGTTGAAGGCCTCTGTAATAATGGCTGACTACTACAAGGCAGGTTCATGGGAAGGCCTCTGTAATAATGGCTCTGATGACTACTAAACAAGGCAGGTTCATCCAAGGCCTCTGGCCTAATGGCTGACTACTACAAGGCAGGTTAATGTGAAGGCCTCTGTAATAATGGCTGACTACTACTGGCTCCCCAATGGTGGAACACCTCTGTAATAATGGCTGACTACTACAAGGCAGGTTCATGTGAAGGCATCTGTAATAATGGATGTCTTTAAAGGAAGGTTAAATTGAAGGCCTAAAGTAATATTCTCAAGGCAGATTAAAAGATTTAGGCCTCTGTAATAATGGCTGACTACTACAAGGCAGGTTCATGTGAAGGCATCTGTAATTATGGATGACTACTACAAGGCATGTTAATGTGAAGACCTCTGTAATATACTACAAGGCAGGTTAATGTGAAGGCCTCTGTAATAATGGCTGACTACTACAAGGCACGTTAATGTGAAGGCCTCTGTAATAATGGCTGACTACAAGGCAGGTTAATGTGAAGGCCTCTGTAATAATGGCTGACTACTACAAGGCAGGTTAATGTGAAGGCCTCTGTAATAATGGCTGACTACTACAAGGCAGGTTAATGTGAAGGCCTCTGTAATAATGGCTGACTACTACAAGGCAGGTTAATGTGAAGGCCTCTGTAATAATGGCTGACTACTACAAGGCAGGTTCATGTGAAGGCCTCTGTAATAATGGCTGACTACTACAAGGCAGGTTCATGTTTATTGGCCTCTGTAATAATGGATGACTACTACAAGGCAGGTTCATGAAAAGGCCTCTGGTCTTAATTTAAAGGCAGATTAATTGAAGGCCTCTGTAATAATGGATGACTACTACAAGGCAGGTTCATGTGAAGGCATCTGTAATAATGGATGACTACTACAAGGCAGGTTAAATTGAAGGCCTCTGTAATATACTACAAGGCAGATTAATGTGAAGGCCTCTGTAATAATGACTGACTACAAGTCAGGTTAATGTGGATCACCACCTCTGCTAATAATGACTGACTACTACCTCCCGGGGAAGGCTGGTTCCATGATCTCGAAGGCCTCTGTAATAATGGCCTGACTACTACAAGGCAGGTTCATGTGAAGGCCTCTGTAATATACTACATCAAGGCAGGTTCATGTGAAGGCCTGCTGTAATAATGGCTGACTACTACAAGGCAGGTTAATGTGAAGGCACTCTGTCATCTCCCGACTGACTACTGCAAGTCAGGTTAATGGCTGGGCCTCTGTAATAATGGCTGACTACTACAAGGCAGGTTAATGTGAAGGCCTCTGTAATGATGGCTGACTACTCCAAGGTGGTTCATGTGAAGGCCTCTGTAATATACTACAAGGCAGGTTAATGTGAAGGCCTCTGTAATAAGGCTGACTACTACAAGGCAGGTTAATGTGAAGGCCTACTGTAATAATGACTGACTACAAGGCAGGTTAAAACTGTGAAGGCCTCTGTAATAATGGCTGAACTACTACAAGGCAGGTTCATGTGAAGGCCTCTGTAATAATGGCTGACTACTACAAGGCATAATGTGAAGGCCTCTGTAATAATGGTGACTACTACAAGGCAGGTTCAGATGCAAGGGCTCTGTAATAATGGTATGACTACTACAAGGCAGGTTAATGTGAAGGCCTCTGTAATAATGACTGACTACAAGGCAGGTTAATGTGAAGGCCTCTGTAATAATGGCTGACTACTACAAGGCAGGTTAATGTGAAGGCCTCTGTTAATGGCTGACTACTACAAGGCAGGTTCATGGTTAAGGCCTCTGTAATAATGGCTGACTACTACAAGGCAGGTTAATGTTAGGCCTCTGTAATAATGACTGACTACAAGGCAGGTTTAATGTTAGGTTAGGCCTCTGTAATAAGTGGGTTGGTTACTACTAGCAAGGCAGGTTAATGTTAAGGCATTGGGTAATAATGGCTGACTACTACAAGGGGACAGGTTTTCACCTGTGAAAAGCCTCTGTAAAATGGCTGACTACTACCCAGGCAGGTTAATATAATTAGTAGATCTGGGATAAAAATGACTGAAACTTAAAAGGCAGGTTAATGAACTGAAATGGCCTCTGTAATACATGGCTGACTACCACCAGGCAGGTTAATTTGAAATGGCCTTTGTAATAATGGCTGACTACTTTTACAAGGCAGGTTCATGTTCCCTATGGCCTCTGTAATATACTACAAGGCAACAATTACAACTTTGAGTGTGAAGGCCTCTGTAATATATGGCTGACTACTACAAGGCAGGTTAATGTGAAATAATCTGTAATTTATGACTAAAAACAACCTGGCAGGTTAATGTAAAGGCCTCATTTGACATGTTTCTGAAACTACTACAATTTGGCAGGTTCATGTGAAGGCCTCTGTGAGCCATTGGTTTACTAACTAAAGGCAGGTTCATGGAAGGTCTTGTAATAATGGGGACTACTAACAAAACAAACATGTATTGTGTAACTGGCCTCTGTAATAATGGTGACTACTCACAAGGCAGGTTCATTTTTTGCTATTTCTGACTTTCGTATAAATCTTATCCTGTTTTGAGGCAGAACTGACCTCAGATTCCCCAGCTGCAAAGCCTTTTTGAAATCTGACATGGAAACAAAAAAGTGCTTTTTTTTGATGTTTTAAGATTAGTGATTTGATGGTTAAACATTTATAGTAATTTAATTTGAAGGTTGGTGCTCTGCATTAGGGTTAGCAGGTGGGACTGTTAGGGTTAGGCATTAGGGTTAGCAGTGTGGTTAAGGTTAGGATTAGTCATTAGGGTTAGAAGTGTGGTTAGGGTTAGGCATTAGGGTTAGCAGTGTGGTTAAGATTAGGATTAGGCATTAGGGTTAACAGTGTGGTTAAGATTAGGATTAGGCATTAGGGTTAGCAGTGTGGTTAAGGTTAGGGTTAGGCATTGTGGTTAAGATTAGGATTAGGCATTAGGGTTAGCAGTGTGGTTAAGGTTAGGCATTAGGGTTAGACATGTAGTTAAGGTTAGGCATTAGGGTTAGCAGTGTGGTTAAGGTTAGGCATTAGGGTTAGACATGTAGTTAAGGTTAGGCATTAGGGTTAGCAGTGTGGTTAAGGTTAGGCATTAGGGTTAGACATGTAGTTAAGGTTAGGCATTAGGGTTAGCAGTGTGGTTAAGAATAGGTTGACTATGATTTGATGACTATGAGGCTGTGCCAGCTAGTGGCCACTCTGCAGAGCTGAACAAGGTTCAACCTGCTACAATCTGGTCACGCTGGAAATAACGGAAATCTGGAGTTTTCCAAGTCGGACCACAAAGCCTTGACAGCGATGCTAATCATTTAATATACAGCTGTGACGTAGACGTGGCATTGCGACTGCAGTGACCTCCACCGCGACCTTTCAAGGTGTTAAACGGTGTTATGATCGAGGGGTTAAGGCAGGCAGACAGGCGTGTGTGTGTGTGACTGCGAGAACGGAGGCGTGTCCTGTGAAGCGTATCCACGCAGCCAGAGCACAACCTGCCATCACACAGCGGGATGAGAAATATAATGAAAAATATAATGAAATGTCAAAAGAGCTTGTGGGATGTTTGGGTAATGTTAGCGCCTCTCCCTCCACCTGACGGCTGCTCGGGCCCACGGTGACAACATCTGAAACGGGATGGGAAGCAGCAGTTTTCTCCGTAGCAGAAATCCATCAGAAGCACCACATGCTGTTTGACTGGATCGGTGTTGAAGCTGCACTGTTACTACCTTCATCAGGCTGTAGCTTCGGACAAGACCACCTGATTACACTGATCACCGACGGGAAGGTGAGTCGTTTAATTAAGGTGCGGCAGGGATGAAATAAACGCGTGGAGGTGAAGAAAGAACCGTCGTTAGTGTGTTGACCTGTTAAGAGTCAGAGTGTCTACAGCTGGTGTCCTTAAAGGTCTCATTAAGACCAAACACTGTTTGAACCTGAGATATAATTCATCAGTCAATCAGTCAATCAATCAATCAATGAAATCAATCATATCAAATCAGTAGGAATGTCTAGACATTTACCTGTTTAGTGGGCGTGTCAGCGTGGTTGTTAGGGGTGGGGTCGCTGCAGTCGGAGGCGGTCTCAGACTCAGAGTGACGGAGGCTGGCCCTCTTCTTCTTGATGAGGTCAGCATCACGGTTGTAGGAGAAGCCCAGCTTGTGGGAGGAGGGAGACGAGGCCCCTACAGAGGCTCCTTGCCGTGTAGGGGACCCGGAATCTAAGGCCCCGTTGTCCGGGGCTCCATCCCTCATCCCTTCCTGCTGCCTCGTGTCCCTCTCCGTCCCTCTCTCCGTCTCCCTCTCCGTCCCTCTCTCCGTCCCTCTCTCCGTCCCTCTCTCCGTCCCTCTCTCGATCCCTCTCTCCATCCCTCTATCCGTCCCTCTCTCCGTCTCCCTCTCCGTCTCCCTCTCCGTCCCTCCCTCTCCATCCCTCTCTCCATCCCTCTCTCCATCCCCCTCTCCGTCCCTCTCTCCATCCCTCTCTCCGTCCTCAGAGGGAGCTGGCTCAGGTCCAGGGTGACTGCCTTCAGGGGTAGTTGTAGTTGACGACGATCGTCTCCCAGAGGTGTGGTGGCAAGGGAGCGAGGCGCGGCTCTGGGGTGGGAGGACTCTGTGGCGGTGGGGGATAGAGCCGCACGGGGCAAGGGGAGGGGGGGCGAGCTGGGGGAGGAGGGGGACACCCCAAAGTCAGGGAGGGAGAAAGATACAGTCTCACTCTTCCTCACCACCTCCATCTCCTCCTCCTCTTTCCCCACGGCTCCATTGCTGGCGCTAGCGCCGTTAGCTCCGATGCTAACGTCCCCACTGGATCCAGTGGTCTGGGCATTAGCGTCACTGACGTTTAGCTCAGCATAGAACTTGTCCTGGCCGATAGAGGCGTTGGTGTCTGTCTCGAAGTCTCCCACCTTTAATGACAAGAATAATAATAACATTTTAATTTAGTTGTATAACTCTTTCTCACAAACCCCCCAACTAATATGAGTTTCGCTGGGACACAGCGAGTCAAACATCCTCCCCCCCAACTAATATGAGTTTCGCTGGGACACAGCGAGTCAAACATCCTCCCCCAGGCTGGGAACTAGTTGTTGAAAGTCACTGAATCAAAATAAATAAAGACATCCTGATGACCTCACACGGTGACATTTACTCAGGAGAACCTGATGACCTCACACGGTGACATTTGCTCAGGAGAACCTGATGACCTCACACGGTGACATTTACTCAGGAGAACCTGATGACCTCGCACGGTGACATTTACTCAGGAGAACCTGATGACCTCACACGGTGACATTTACTCAGGAGAACCTGATGACCTCACACGGGGACATTTACTCAGGAGAACCTGATGACCTCACACGGTGACATTTACTCAGGAGAACCTGATGACCTCACACGGGGACATTTACTCAGGAGAACCTGATGACCTCACACGGTGACATTTGCTTAGGGGTCCCTGATGACCTCACATGGGGACATTTACTCAGGAGAACCTGATGACCTCACACGGTGACATTTACTCAGGAGAACCTGATGACCTCAAACGGGGACATTTGCTTAGGGGTCCCTGATGACATCACACGGGGACATTTGCTCAGAGACCCTGATGACCTCACATGGGGACATTTGCTCAGGAGACCCTGATGACCTCACACGGGGGACATTTGCTCAGAGACCCTGATGACCTCACACAGGGACTTTTGCTCAGAGACCCTGATGACCTCACACGGGGACATTTGCTCAGGGGACCCTGATGACCTCACACAGGGACATTTGCTCAGGGGACCCTGATGACCTCACACAGGGACATTTTCTCATTTCTTCTCTTTGACAACAGAACTTAGAAAAAAGCAGTTTCCCCATAGAGTATAGAAACAGTGGTGCTGGAGATGAATACGAGGTTTAACAGGAGAAGTGGCCCCATAGTATGTATTACTACAGAACATCAACAGACCCACCTTGTATGTATACAGAACATCAACAGACCCACCTTGTATGTTTTACTACAGAACATCAACAGACCCACCTTGTATGTATTACTACAGAACATCAACAGACCCACCTTGTATGTTTTACTACAGAACATCAACAGACCCACCTTGTATGTATACAGAACATCAACAGACCCACCTTGTATGTTTTACTACAGAACATCAACAGACCCACCTTGTATGTACAGAACATCAACATACCCACCTTGTATGTATTAGTACAGAACATCAACAGACCCACCTTGTATGTTTTGTATGTACAGAACATCAACAACAGAACATCAACAGACCCACCTTGTATGTTTTACTACAGAACATCAACAGACCCACCTTGTATGTATACAACAGACCCACCTTGTATGTATTACTACAGAACATCAACAGACCCACCTTGTATGTATTACACAGAACATCAACAGACCCACCTTGTATGTATTACTACAGAACATCAACAGACCCACCTTGTATGTTTTACTACAGAACATCATCACAGACCCACCTTGTATGTATTACTACAGAACATCAACAGAACATCAAGAACAGACCCACCTTGTATGTTTTACTACAGAACATCAACAGACCCACCTTGTATGTACAGAACATCAACAGACCCACCTTGTACCAGAACATCAACAGACCCACCTTGTATGTATACAGAACATCAACAGACCCACCTTGTATGTTTTACTACAGAACATCAACAGACCCACCTTGTATGTACAGAACATCAACATACCCACCTTGTATGTATTAGTACAGAACATCAACAGACCCACCTTGTATGTTTTACTACAGAACATCAACAGACCCACCTTGTATGTTTTACTACAGAACATCAACAGACCCACCTTGTATGTTTTACTACAGAACATCAACAGACCCACCTTGTATGTATACAGAACATCAACAGACCCACCTTGTATGTACAGAACATCAACAGACCCACCTTGTATGTACAGAACATCAACAGACCCACCTTGTATGTATTACTACAGAACATCAACAGACCCACCTTGTATGTTTTACTACAGAACATCAACAGACCCACCTTGTATGTATACAGAACATCAACAGACCCACCTTGTATGTACTACAGAACATCAACAGACCCACCTTGTATGTATTACTACAGAACATCAACAGACCCACCTTGTATGTTTTACTACAGAACATCAACAGACCCACCTTGTATGTTTTACTACAGAACATCAACAGACCCACCTTGTATGTATACAGAACATCAACAGACCCACCTTGTATGTACAGAACATCAACAGACCCACCTTGTATGTACAGAACATCAACAGACCCACCTTGTATGTATTACTACAGAACATCAACAGACCCACCTTGTATGTACAGAACATCAACAGACCCACCTTGTATGTGCTGCGGCTGCTGTTGGCTTCTATCTGCACCACGTTGAGTTCCTCTCCACTGAAGTGGGCTCTGATCTGGTAGAGGTACGTCATGACGGTCAGCTTGTCAGGGATGGCCAGCAGAACCATGTCAGATGGTTCCAACAGACGACTGATGCCCAGGTTGGCAAAAACATCATACGCCTGAGCAGACACACAGGGTGAAACACATCTCATTACTACACCAAACCAGCCATCACCAAACTAAACCACTTACACAGGAACACATCTCATTACTACACCAAACCAACCATCACCAAACTAAACCACTTACACAGGAACACATCTCATTACTACACCAAACCAACCATCACCAAACTAAACCACTTACACAGGAACACATCTCATTACTACACCAAACCAACCATCACCAAACTAAACCACTTACACAGGAACACATCTCATTACTACACCAAACCAACCATCACCAAACTAAACCACTTACACAGGAACACATCTCATTACTACACCAAACCAACCATCACCAAACTAAACCACTTACACAGGAACACATCTCATTACTACACCAAACCAACCATCACCAAACTAAACCACTTACACAGGAACACATCTCATTACTACACCAAACCAGCCATCACCAAACTAAACCACTTACACAGGAACACATCTCATTACTACCAAACCAGCCATCACCAAACTAAACCACTTACACAGGAACACATCTCATTACTACACCAAACCAACCATCACCAAACTAAACCACTTACACAGGAACACATCTCATTACTACACCAAACCAACCATCACCAAACTAAACCACTTACACAGGAACACATCTCATTACTACACCAAACCAGCCATCACCAAACTAAACCACTTACACAGGAACACATCTCATTACTACACCAAACCAACCATCACCAAACTAAACCACTTACACAGGAACACATCTCATTACTACACCAAACCAACCATCACCAAACTAAACCACTTACACAGGAACACATCTCATTACTACACCAAACCAGCCATCACCAAACTAAACCACTTACACATCTCATTACTACACCAAACCAGCCATCACCAAACTAAACCACTTACACAGGAACACATCTCATTACTACACCAAACCAACCATCACCAAACTAAACCACTTACACAGGAACACATCTCATTACTACACCAAACCAACCATCACCAAACTAAACCACTTACACAGGAACACATCTCATTACTACACCAAACCAACCATCACCAAACTAAACCACTTACACAGGAACACATCTCATTACTACACCAAACCAGCCATTACCAAACTAAACCACTTACACAGGAACACATCTCATTACTACACCAAACCAGCCATTACCAAACTAAACCACTTACACATCTCATTACTACACCAAACCAACCATCACCAAACTAAACCACTTACACAGGAACACATCTCATTACTACACCAAACCAATCATCACCAAACTAAACCACTTACACAGGAACACATCTCATTACTACAAACCAAACTAAACCACTTACACAGGAACACATCTCATTACTACACCAAACCAACCATCACCAAACTAAACCACTTACACAGGAACACATCTCATTACTACACCAAACCAGCCATCACCAAACTAAACCACTTACACAGGAACACATCTCATTACTACACCAAACCAGCCATTACCAAACTAAACCACTTACACAGGAACACATCTCATTACTACACCAAACCAGCCATCACCAAACTAAACCACTTACACAGGAACACATCTCATTACTACACCAAACCAACCATCACCAAACTAAACCACTTACACAGGAACACATCTCATTACTACACCAAACCAGCCATCACCAAACTAAACCACTTACACAGGAACACATCTCATTACTACACCAAACCAACCATCACCAAACTAAACCACTTACACAGGAACACATGTCATTACTACACCAAACCAGCCATCACCAAACTAAAGTGTGTGCAACGCTGTCATCAAGGCAAAGGGTGGCTACTTTGAAGAATGTAAAATATATTTAGATTTGTTTAACACTTTTGGGGTTACTACATGATTCCATATGTGTTATTTCATAGTGTTGATGTCTTGACTATTATGTAGAAAATAGTAAAAATAAAGAAAAACCCTTGAATTAGTAGGTGTGTCCAAACATTTGACTGGTACTGCACATCACAATAACCTTAAGTAAATGTGTGTATACATGTGTATGTGTGTGTGTGTGTGTGTGTGTGTGTGTGTGTGTGTGTGTGTGTGTGTGTGTGTGTGTGTGTGTGTGTGTGTGTGTGTGTGTGTGTGTGTAACACTGCAGCCATGGCAGGAGACAGGTCATGTCAGGGATGGTTGTCTCTGATAAGAGAGGCAGATACCCTGAGACAGAGCGCTTAATCCTAGAGGGGAGTGTGTGTGTTTGTCTGCATCTGTGTGGGTGTGTGTGTGTGTTTGTCTGTATCTGTGTGTGTGTGTTTCTTATCACCCTACATCAACCTGACCATGCTCTCCATCAGCTAGCGTGTAATTGGTCTGATTTAAGACTGATGAGAAAATACAGACCCTGATTATCAACCCCAATCCCCCTGTCACCTGATACACAGAGAGGGAGGGAGGGGAGAGAGAGAGATGGAGACTGAGGGAAGGAGGGAGACGGAGGGAGGGAGGGGGAGGGAGGGAGGGAGGGAGGGAGAGATGGAGACTGAGGGAGGGAGGGAGACAGAGGGAGGGAGGGAGACAGAGGGGGAGGGAGGGGAGGGAGGGAGGGAGATGGAGACTGAGGGAGGGAGGGGAGAGAGAGAGATGGAGACTGAGGGAGGGAGGGAGACAGAGGGAGGGAGACAGAGGGAGGGAGGGAGGGAGGGAGGGAGGGAGGGAGGGAGGGAGGGAGGGAGGGAGGGAGGGAGGGAGGGAGGGAGGGAGGGAGGGAGGGAGGGAGGGAGGGAGACAGAGAGAGAGAGAGATGGAGACTGAGGGAGGGAGGGAGACAGAGGGAGGGAGGGGAGAGATGGAGACTGAGGGAGGGAGGGAGGGAGACAGAGGGAGGGAGGGGAGGGAGGGAGGGAGGGAGGGAGGGAGGGAGGGAGGGAGGGAGGGGGAGGGAGGGGGAGGGAGAGATGGAGGGAGGGAGACAGCGGGAGGGAGGGAGGGAGACAGCGGGAGGGAGGGAGGGAGGGAGGGAGGGGAGGGGAGGGAGGGAGGGAGGGAGACAGAGGGAGAGAGAGAGAGATGGAGACTGAGGGAGGGAGGGAGGGGAGGGAGGGAGGGGAGGGAGACAGAGGGAGAGAGGGGAGGGAGGTAGACAGAGGGAGGGAGGGGAGGGAGGTAGACAGAGGGAGGGAGGGGAGGGAGGTAGACAGAGGGAGGGAGGGGAGAGAGAGATGGAGACTGAGGGAGGGAGGGAGACAGAGGGAGGGAGGGAGACAGAGGGAGGGAGGGGAGAGAGAGGGATGGAGAAAGAGGGATAGGGGAGAGAAGGAGAGAGAAACAGAGGGGGGAGGGGAGAGAAGGAGAGAGAAACAGAGAGGGGGAGGGGAGAGAAGGAGAGAGAAACAGAGGGGGGGAGGGGAGAGAAGGAGAGAGAAACAGAGGGGGGGAGGGGAGAGAAGGAGAGAGAAACAGAGGGGGAGGGGAGAGAAGGAGAGAGAAACAGAGGGGGAGGGGAGAGAAGGAGAGAGAAACAGAGGGGGGGAGGGGAGAGAAGGAGAAAGAAACAGAGGGGGGGAGGGGAGAGAAGGAGAGAGAAACAGAGGGGGAGGGGAGAGAAACAGAGAGGGGGAGGGGAGAGAAGGAGAGAGAAACAGAGGGGGGGAGGGGAGAGAAGGAGAGAGAAACAGAGGGGGAAGGGGAGAGAAGGAGAGAGAAACAGAGGGGGGGGGGGGAGAGAAGGAGAGAGAAACAGAGGGGGAGGGGAGAGAAGGAGAGAGAAACAGAGGGGGAGGGGGAGAGAAGGAGAGAGAAACAGAGGGGGGGGAGGGGAGAGAAACAGAGAGGGGGAGGGGAGAGAAGGAGAGAGAAACAGAGGGGGGAGGGGGGAGAAGGAGAGAGAAACAGAGGGGGGGCCTAGTAATCATTATCAGAACCAATGACAGGTGAATAAACAGATGAAGAAAACACCATCATCCCCTTTCCTCAAACACACACACACACACACACACACACACACACACACACACACACACACACACACACACACACACACACACACACACACACACACACACACACACACACACACACACCCTCTCCCTCTCTAACCCTCCCTCTCCCTCTCTAACGCTCCCTCTCCCTCTCTAACCCTCCCTCTCCCTCTCAAACGCTCCCTCTCTAATGCTCCCTCTCTCTCTCTAACGCTCCCTCTCCCTCTCTAACCCTCCCTCTCCCTCGCTCTCTAACGCTCCCTCTCTAACGCTCCCTCTCCCTCTCTAACGCTCCCTCTCCCTCTCTAACCCTCCCTCTCCAACCCTCCCTCTCCAACGCTCCCTCTCCCTCTCTAACCCTCCCTCTCCCTAACCCTCCCTCTCCCTCTCTAACGCTCCCTCTCCCTCTCTAACGCTCCCTCTCCCTCTCTAACCCTCCCTCTCCCTCTCTAACCCTCCCTCTCCCTCTCTAACCCTCCCTCTCCCTCTCTAACGCTCCCTCTCCCTCCTCTCTCTCTCTCTCCCTCTCCCTCTCTCACCCTCCCTCTCCCTCCTCTCTAACCCTCCCTCTCCCTCTCTTCCCCTCCCTCTCTAACCCCCCTCTCCCTCCCTCTCCCTCTAACCCTCCCTCTCCCTCTCTAACCCTCCCTCTCCCTCTCTAACGCTCCCTCTCTAACCCTCCCCTCTCCCTCTCTAACGCTCCCTCTCCCTCGCTCTCTAACGCTCCCTCTCCTCTCTAACGCCTCCTCTCTAACGCTCCCTCTCCCTCTCCAACGCTCCCTCTCCAACGCTCCCCTCTCTCTCTAACGCCTCCCTCCCTCTCTAACGCTCCCTCTCCCTCTCTAACCCTCCCTCTCTAACGCTCCCTCTCCCTCTCTAACCCTCCCTCCCTCTCCAACGCTCCCTCTCCCTCTCTAACCCTCCCTCTCCCTCTCTAACGCTCCCTCTCCAACGCTCCCTCTCTAACGCTCCCTCTCTAACGCTCCCTCTCTAACGCTCCCTCTCTAACGCTCCCTCTCTAACGCTCCCTCTCTAACGCTCCCTCTCCAACGCTCCCTCTCCAACGCTCCCTCTCCAACGCTCCCTCTCCAACGCTCCCTCTCCAACGCTCCCTCTCCAACGCTCCCTCTCCCTCGCTCTCCAACGCTCCCTCTCCAACGCTCCCTCTCCCTCTCTCTCTAACGCTCCCTCTCCCTCTCCCTCTCTAACGCTCCCTCTCCCTCTCTAACGCTCCCTCTCCCTCTCTAACGCTCCCTCTCCCTCTCTAACGCTCCCTCTCCCTCTCTAACGCTCCCTCTCTAACGCTCCCTCTCTCTAACGCTCCCTCTCTAACGCTCCCTCTCTAACGCTCCCTCTCTAACGCTCCCTCTCCCTCTCCCTCGCTCTCTAACGCTCCCTCTCCCTCTCTAACGCTCCCTCTCCCTCGCTCTCTAATGCTCCCTCTCCCTCTCTAACGCTCCCCCTCTCTCGCTCTCTAACGCTCCTTCTCACTTTCTCTCTCTCCTTTACTCTCTCACACAGAAGGGTGAAGTAGGGGAGGATTAAGAGGAGTAGAAAGAGGAGAGGGCTGGAATGAGGTGGAGGAGAAGGGAATGGCCTGATCAAGAGAGGGCTGTTTCTCAACTTCCAGTTAATTATAATGTTGTAGGGGTCTTTCTCTCTCCTTTTCTTCCCTCCTTCCCTTTGCTGGGGCCTGGTTGCTGAACAATGGATGGAGAGATGCATATCCTGGCATGGGGAGAGGCAGAGGCAGGGAGGGATGTAGAGGGGAGGTGTGTGAGTCAGTGGAGTACAGGAGAGAGAAGAAAAGCCAAGAAGAAAGAGAGGAGTTTGGTGTTACACGGTCCTGTTTCCCCCTCCGCCCCTCTCTCCTTCCTTAGAGAGACAGAGACACAGAGAGAGAGAGAGACACACACAGAGAGAGAGAGAGAGAGACAGAGACAGAGAGAGAGATAGACACAGAGAGAGAGATAGACACACACAGAGAGAGAGAGAGACAGAGACAGAGAGAGAGATAGACACAGAGAGAGAGAGAGAGAGAGAGACACACAGAGAGAGAGAGAGAGAGAGAGAGAGAGAGAGAGAGAGAGAGAGAGAGAGAGAGAGAGAGAGAGAGAGAGAGAGAGAGAGAGAGAGAGAGAGAGAGAGAGAGAGAGAGAGAGAGAGAGAGAGAGAGAGAGAGAGAGAGAGAGAGAGAGAGAGAGAGAGAGAGAGAGAGAGAGAGAGAGAGAGAGAGAGAGAGAGAGAGAGACACAGAGAGAGAGAGAGAGAGAGAGAGAGAGAGAGAGAGAGAGAGAGAGAGAGAGAGACAGAAACACAGAGAGAGACAGAGACACAGAGAGAGAGACACAGAGAGAGAGAGAGAGAGAGAGAGAGAGAGAGAGACAGAATACCAGACCACTGTGACTGACCCAAAATTAAGGAAAGCTTTGACTATGTACAGACTCAGTGAGCATAGCCTTGCTATTGAGAAAGGCCGCCGTAGGCAGACATGGCTCTCAAGAGAAGACAGGCTATGTGCTCACTGCCCACAAAATGAGGTGGAAACTGAGCTGCACTTCCTAACCTCCTGCCCAATGTATGACCATATTAGAGAGACATATTTCCCCCAGATCACACAGATCCACAAAGAATTCGAAAACATATCCAATTTTGAAAAACTCCCATATCTACTGGGTGAAATTCCACAGTGTGCCATCACAGCAGCAAGATTTGTGACCTGTTGCCACGAGAAAAGGGCAACCAGTGAAGAACAAACACCATTGTAAATACAACCCATATTTATGCTTATTTATTTTATCTTGTGTCCTTTAATTATTTGTACATTGTGTATATATATATATATATATATATATAATATGACATTTGTAATGTCTTTACTGTTTTGAAACTGTTGTATGTGTAATGTTTACTGTTAATTTTTGTTGTTTTTCACTTTATATATTCACTTTGTATGTTGTCCACCTCACTTGCTTTGGCAATGTTAACACATGTTTCCCATGCCAATAAAGCCCTTGAATTGAATTGAATTGAATTGAGACAGAAACACAGAGAGAGACAGAGACACAGAGAGAGAGAGAGAGAGAGAGAGACAGAGAGAGAGACAGAGAGAGAGACAGAGAGGGAGACAGAGAGAGAGAGAGACAGAGAGAGAGACAGAGAGAGAGACAGAGAGGGAGACAGAGAGACAGAAGGGAATAAAGGGAAACTAAGAGGGCTGATTTGGTTTCTAACACCTATTCAGGGGAGCAAAGTGTGTTGGCTTTGTTCCCTCCTCACTGAAGTCTAATCTGAAAGAGAGGGACAAGCTCACCACTCAATACAACTGAAAGAACGAAGGGAGAGGGGAAAGAAAGAAAGAAAGAAAGAAAGAAAGAAAGAAAGAAAGAAAGAAAGAAAGAAAGAAAGGAGGGAGAGAGAGTGAGTAGAGATGTGAGGAGGGGGGGAAGGGAGGAGGTCTTGTATTTCTGGGGTTTTGTTTCAGATTGGGGCGATTGAGAAATCCTGCAACCATTCTGTACTCCACTGCAGGCAGGCAGTGTGTAATTTACCCAGAGTGCAGCAGGGTTCCCCAACATTCTGTACACCACTGCAGCCAGGTAGTGTGTAATTTACCCAGAGTGCAGCAGGGTTCCCCAACATTCTGTACTCCACTGCAGGCAGGCAGTGTGTAATTTACCCAGAGTGCAGCAGGGTTCCCCAACATTCTGTACACCACTGCAGCCAGGTAGTGTGTAATTTACCCAGAGTGCAGCAGGGTTCCCCAACATTCTGTACTCCACTGCAGGCAGGCAGTGTGTAATTTACCCAGAGTGCAGCAGGGTTCCCCAACATTCTGTACTCCACTGCAGGCAGGCAGTGTGTAATTTACCCAGAGTGCAGCAGGGTTCCCCAACATTCTGTACACCACTGCAGCCAGGTAGTGTGTAATTTACCCAGAGTGCAGCAGGGTTCCCCAACATTCTGTACTCCACTGCAGCAGGCAGTGTGTAATTTACCCAGAGTGCAGCAGGGTTCCCCAACTGGAGGCAAAAATATATATATATATATATTTTTTAAATGTACATGTTCATTGTTGAACATAGAAGACAACGAACACCAGGAAATAAATATTCTCCAAGTGATTTACATTTTGGACCTCTGATCCCAAGTATTCTCACGTATCAGAGAGAGACGTGATCATATCGCCTACAAATGTTAGCAAGATTTGAAATTATGATTTAGTCAAATATGACATCTGTTTAGGGCTTCTTGCAGTCTACAACTGATTTGTAATTATGTTCTGACCCTGGCCCCTGGTGTACAGTATAGACCAATCAGGACGTTAAATCTAGTTGATGACCCCTGGTGTACAGTATAGATCAATAAGGAAGTTAAATCTAGTTGATGACCCCTGGTGTACAGTATAGATCAATAAGGACGTTAAATCTAGTTGATGACCCCTGGTGTACAGTATAGATCAATAAGGACGTTAAATCTAGTTGATGACCCCTGGTGTACAGTATAGATCAATAAGGACGTTAAATCTAGTTGATGACCCCTGGTGTACAGTATAGATCAATAAGGACATTAAATCTAGTTGATGACCCCTGGTGTACAGTATAGATCAATAAGGACGTTAAATCTAGTTGATGACCCCTGGTGTACAGTATAGATCAATAAGGAAGTTAAATCTAGTTGATGACCCCTGGTGTACAGTATAGATAAATAAGGACAGTTAAAATAAGGACTTAGTTGATGACCCCTGGTGTACAGTATAGATCAATAAGGAAGTTAAATCTAGTTGATGACCCCTGGTGTACAGTATAGATCAATAAGGACGTTAAATCTAGTTGATGACCCCTGGTGTACAGTATAGATCAATAAGGACGTTAAATCTAGTTGATGACCCCTGGTGTACAGTATAGATCAATAAAATCTAGTTGATGACCCCTGGTGTTAAATCTAGTTGATGACCCCTGGTGTACAGTATAGATCAATAAGGAAGTTAAATCTAGTTGATGACCCCTGGTGTACAGTATAGATCAATAAGGACGTTAAATCTAGTTGATGACCCCTGGTGTACAGTATAGATCAATAAGGAAGTTAAATCTAGTTGATGACCCCTGGTGTACAGTATAGATCAATAAGGACGTTAAATCTAGTTGATGACCCCTGGTGTACAGTATAGAAATCAATAAGGAAATAAGTTAAATCTAGTTGATGACCCCTGGTGTACAGTATAGATCAATAAGGAAGTTAAATCTAGTTGATGACCCCTGGTGTACAGTATAGATCAATAAGGAAGTTAAATCTAGTTGATGACCCCTGGTGTACAGTATAGATCAATAAGGAAGTTAAATCTAGTTGATGACCCCTGGTGTACAGTATAGATCAATAAGGACGTTAAATCTAGTTGATGACCCCTGGTGTACAGTATAGACCAATAAGGAAGTTAAATCTAGTTGATGACCCCTGGTGTACAGTATAGATCAATAAGGACGTTAAATCTAGTTGATGACCCCTGGTGTACAGTATAGATCAATAAGGAAGTTAAATCTAGTTGATGACCCCTGGTGTACAGTATAGATCAATAAGGAAGTTAAATCTAGTTGATGACCCCTATAGACCAATAAGTGTACAGTATAGATCAATAAGGACGTTAAATCTAGTTGATGACCCCTGGTGTACAGTATAGATCAATAAGGACGTTAAATCTAGTTGATGACCCCTGGTGTACAGTATAGACAATATAGATCAATAAGGACGTTAAATCTAGTTGATGACCCCTGGTGTACAGTATAGATCAATAAGGACGTTAAATCTAGTTGATGACCCCTGGTGTACAGTATAGATCAATAAGGACGTTAAATCTAGTTGATGACCCCTGGTGTACAGTATAGATCAATAAGGACGTTAAATCTAGTTGATGACCCCTGGTGTACAGTATAGATCAATAAGGACGTTAAATCTAGTTGATGACCCCTGGTGTACAGTATAGATCAATAAGGAAGTTAAATCTAGTTGATGACCCCTGGTGTACAGTATAGATCAATAAGGAAGTTAAATCTAGTTGATGACCCCTGGTGTACAGTATAGATCAATAAGGAAGTTAAATCTAGTTGATGACCCCTGGTGTACAGTATAGATCAATAAGGAAGTTAAATCTAGTTGATGACCCCTGGTGTACAGTATAGATCAATAAGGACGTTAAATCTAGTTGATGACCCCTGGTGTACAGTATAGATCAATAAGGACGTTAAATCTAGTTGATGACCCCTGGTGTACAGTAAATCTAGATCAATATAGATCAATAAGGACGTTAAATCTAGTTGATGACCCCTGGTGTACAGTATAGATCAATAAGGACGTTAAATCTAGTTGATGACCCCTGGTGTACAGTATAGATCAATAAGGACGTTAAATCTAGTTGATGACCCCTGGTGTGTACAGTATTGAGACCCCTGGTGTACAGTATAGATCAATAAGGAAGTTAAATCTAGTTGATGACCCCTGGTGTACAGTATAGATCAATAAGGATCAATAAGTTAAATCTAGTTGATGACCCCTGGTGTACAGTATAGATCAATAAGGAAGTTAAATCTAGTTGATGACCCCTGGTGTACAGTATAGATCAATAAGGAAGTTAAATCTAGTTGATGACCCCTGGTGTACAGTATAGATCAATAAGGAAGTTAAATCTAGTTGATGACCCCTGGTGTACAGTATAGATCAATAAGGACGTTAAATGACCCCTGGTGTACAGTATAGATCAATAACCCTAGTGGTGATGACCCCAGTGTACAGTATAGATCAATAAGGACGTTAAATCTAGTTGATGACCCCTGGTGTACAGTATAGATCAATAAGGAAGTTAAATCTAGTTGATGACCCCTGGTGTACAGTATAGATCAATAAGGACGTTAAATCTAGTTGATGACCCCTGGTGTACAGTATAGATCAATAAGGACGTTAAATCTAGTTGATGACCCCTGGTGTACAGTATAGATCAATAAGGAAGTTAAATCTAGTTGATGACCCCTGGTGTACAGTATAGATCAATTAAATCTAGTTGATGACCCCTGGTGTACAGTATCTAGTTGATGACCCCTGGTGTACAGTATAGATCAATAAGGACGTTAAATCTAGTTGATGACCCCTGGTGTACAGTATAGATCAATAAGGACGTTAAATCTAGTTGATGACCCCTGGTGTACAGTATAGATCAATAAGGACGTTAAATCTAGTTGATGACCCCTGGTGTACAGTATAGATCAATAAGGACATTAAATCTAGTTGATGACCCCTGGTGTACAGTATAGATCAATAAGGAAGTTAAATCTAGTTGATGACCCCTGGTGTACAGTATAGATCAATAAGGACGTTAAATCTAGTTGATGACCCCTGGTGTACAGTATAGATCAATAAGGACGTTAAATCTAGTTGATGACCCCTGGTGTACAGTATAGATCAATAAGGACATTAAATCTAGTTGATGACCCCTGGTGTACAGTATAGATCAATAAGGACATTAAATCTAGTTGATGACCCCTGGTGTACAGTATAGATCAATAAGGACATTAAATCTAGTTGATGACCCCTGGTGTACAGTATAGATCAATAAGGACGTTAAATCTAGTTGATGACCCCTGGTGTACAGTATAGATCAATAAGGACGTTAAATCTAGTTGATGACCCCTGGTGTACAGTATAGATCAATAAGGAAGTTAAATCTAGTTGATGACCCCTGGTGTACAGTATAGATCAATAAGGACGTTAAATCTAGTTGATGACCCCTGGTGTACAGTATAGATCAATAAGGAAGTTAAATCTAGTTGATGACCCCTGGTGTACAGTATAGATCAATAAGGAAGTTAAATCTAGTTGATGACCCCAGTATAGATCAATAAGTGTACACAGTATAGATCAATAAGGACGTTAAATCTAGTTGATGACCCCTGGTGTACAGTATAGATCAATAAGGACATTAAATCTAGTTGATGACCCCTGGTGTACAGTATAGATCAATAAGGAAGTTAAATCTAGTTGATGACCCCTGGTGTACAGTATAGATCAATAAGGAAGTTAAATCTAGTTAAACCCCTGGTGTACAGTATAGATTGATGTTGACCCCTGGTGTACAGTATAGATCAATAAGGAAGTTAAATCTAGTTGATGACCCCTGGTGTACAGTATAGATCAATAAGGAAGTTAAATCTAGTTGATGACCCCTGGTGTACAGTATAGATCAATAGTTAAATCTAGTTGATGACCCCTGGTGTACAGTATAGATCAATAAGGAAGTTAAATCTAGTTGATGACCCCTGGTGTACAGTATAGATCAATAAGGACGTTAAATCTAGTTGATGACCCCTGGTGTACAGTATAGATCAATAAGGACGTTAAATCTAGTTGATGACCCCTGGTGTACAGTATAGATCAATAAGGAAGTTAAATCTAGTTGATGACCCCTGGTGTACAGTATAGATCAATAAGGAAGTTAAATCTAGTTGATGACCCCTGGTGTACAGTATAGATCAATAAGGACGTTAAATCTAGTTGATGACCCCTGGTGTACAGTATAGATCAATAAGGAAGTTAAATCTAGTTGATGACCCTGGTGTACAGTATAGAAATCAATAAGGAAAATCTAGTTGATGACCCCTGGTGTACAGTATAGATCAATAAGGACGTTAAATCTAGTTGATGACCCCTGGTGTACAGTATAGATCAATAAGGAAGTTAAATCTAGTTGATGACCCCTGGTGTACAGTATAGATCAATAAGGACGTTAAATCTAGTTGATGACCCCTGGTGTACAGTATAGATCAATAAGGACGTTAAATCTAGTTGATGACCCCTGGTGTACAGTATAGATCAATAAGGAAGTTAAATCTAGTTGATGACCCCTGGTGTACAGTATAGATCAATAAGGACATTAAATCTAGTTGATGACCCCTGGTGTACAGTATAGATCAATAAGGAAGTTAAATCTAGGACCCCTGTTAAATCTAGTTGATGACCCCTGGTGTACAGTATAGATCAATAAGGAAGTTAAATCTAGTTGATGACCCCTGGTGTACAGTATAGATCAATAAGGACATTAAATCTAGTTGATGACCCCTGGTGTACAGTATAGATCAATAAGGACATTAAATCTAGTTGATGACCCCTGGTGTACAGTATAGATCAATAAGGAAGTTAAATCTAGTTGATGACCCCTGGTGTACAGTATAGATCAATAAGGACGTTAAATCGTTGAACCCCTGGTGTACAGTATAGATCAATAAGGACGTTAAATCTAGATGACCCCTGGTGTACAGTATAGATCAATAAGGAAGTTAAATCTAGTTGATGACCCCTGGTGTACAGTATAGATCAATAAGGAAGTTAAATCTAGTTGATGACCCCTGGTGTACAGTATAGATCAATAAGGACGTTAAATCTAGTTGATGACCCCTGGTGTACAGTATAGATCAATAAGGAAGTTAAATCTAGTTGATGACCCCTGGTGTACAGTATAGATCAATAAGGAAGTTAAATCTAAGATCAATAAGGAAGTTACCAATAAGGAAGTTAAATCTAGTTGATGACCCCTGGTGTACAGTATAGATCAATAAGGACGTTAAATCTAGTTGATGACCCCTGGTGTACAGTATAGATCAATAAGGACGTTAAATCTAGTTGATGACCCCTGGTGTACAGTATAGATCAATAAGGACGTTAAATCTAGCTGATGACCCTGGTGTACAGTATAGATCAATAAGGACGTTAAATCTAGTTGATGACCCCTGGTGTACAGTATAGATCAATAAGGACGTTAAATCTAGTTGATGACCCCTGGTGTACAGTATAGATCAATAAGGACGTTAAATCTAGTTGATGACCCCTGGTGTACAGTATAGATCAATAAGGAAGTTAAATCTAGTTGATGACCCCTGGTGTACAGTATAGATCAATAAGGACGTTAAATCTAGTTGATGACCCCTGGTGTACAGTATAGACCAATAAGGAAGTTAAATCTAGTTGATGACCCCTGGTGTACAGTATAGATCAATAAGGAAGTTAAATCTAGTTGATGACCCCTGGTGTACAGTATAGATCAATAAGGACGTTAAATCTAGTTGATGACCCCTGGTGTACAGTATAGATCAATAAGGACGTTAAATCTAGTTGATGACCCCTGGTGTACAGTATAGATCAATAAGCACGTTAAATCTAGTTGATGACCCCTGGTGTACAGTATAGATCAATAAGGACGTTAAATCTAGTTGATGACCCCTGGTGTACAGTATAGACCAATAAGGAAGTTAAATCTAGTTGATGACCCCTGGTGTACAGTATAGATCAATAAGGACGTTAAATCTAGTTGATGACCCCTGGTGTACAGTATAGATCAATAAGGAAGTTAAATCTAGTTGATGACCCCTGGTGTACAGTATAGACCAATAAGGAAGTTAAATCTAGTTGATGACCCCTGGTGTACAGTATAGACCAATAAGGAAGTTAAATCTAGTTGATGACCCCTGGTGTACAGTATAGATCAATAAGGAAGTTAAATCTAGTTGATGACCCCTGGTGTACAGTATAGATCAATAAGGAAGTTAAATCTAGTTGATGACCCCTGGTGTACAGTATAGATCAATAAGGAAGTTAAATCTAGTTAAATCTAGTTGATGACCCCTGGTGTACAGTATAGATCAATAAGGACGTTAAATCTAGTTGATGACCCCTGGTGTACAGTATAGATCAATAAGGAAGTTAAATCTAGTTGATGACCCCTGGTGTACAGTATAGATCAATAAGGACGTTAAATCTAGTTGATGACCCCTGGTGTACAGTATAGACCAATAAGGACGTTAAATCTAGTTGATGACCCCTGGTGTACAGTATAGATCAATAAGGACGTTAAATCTAGTTGATGACCCCTGGTGTACAGTATAGACCAATAAGCACGTTAAATCTAGTTGATGACCCCTGGTGTACAGTATAGATCAATAAGGACGTTAAATCTAGTTGATGACCCCTGGTGTACAGTATAGATCAATAAGGACGTTAAATCTAGTTGATGACCCCTGGTGTACAGTATAGATCAATAAGGACGTTAAATCTAGTTGATGACCCCTGGTGTACAGTATAGATCAATAAGGAAGTTAAATCTAGTTGATGACCCCTGGTGTACAGTATAGATCAATAAGGACATTAAATCTAGTTGATGACCCCTGGTGTACAGTATAGATCAATAAGGAAGTTAAATCTAGTTGATGACCCCTGGTGTACAGTATAGATCAATAAGGACGTTAAATCTAGTTGATGACCCCTGGTGTACAGTATAGATCAATAAGGACGTTAAATCTAGTTGATGACCCCTGGTGTACAGTATAGATCAATAAGGACGTTAAATCTAGTTGATGACCCCTGGTGTACAGTATAGATCAATAAGGACGTTAAATCTAGTTGATGACCCCTGGTGTACAGTATAGATCAATAAGGACGTTAAATCTAGTTGATGACCCCTGGTGTACAGTATAGATCAATAAGGACGTTAAATCTAGTTGATGACCCCTGGTGTACAGTATAGATCAATAAGGAAGTTAAATCTAGTTGATGACCCCTGGTGTACAGTATAGACCAATAAGGACGTTAAATCTAGTTGATGACCCCTGGTGTACAGTATAGATCAATAAGGACGTTAAATCTAGTTGATGACCCCTGGTGTACAGTATAGATCAATAAGGAAGTTAAATCTAGTTGATGACCCCTGGTGTACAGTATAGATCAATAAGGACGTTAAATCTAGTTGATGACCCCTGGTGTACAGTATAGATCAATAAGGAAGTTAAATCTAGTTGATGACCCCTGGTGTACAGTATAGATCAATAAGGACGTTAAATCTAGTTGATGACCCCTGGTGTACAGTATAGATCAATAAGGACGTTAAATCTAGTTGATGACCCCTGGTGTACAGTATAGATCAATAAGGACGTTAAATCTAGTTGATGACCCCTGGTGTACAGTATAGATCAATAAGGAAGTTAAATCTAGTTGATGACCCCCCTGGTGTACAGTATAGATCAATAAGGAAGTTAAATCTAGTTGATGACCCCTGGTGTACAGTATAGATCAATAAGGACGTTAAATCTAGTTGATGACCCCTGGTGTACAGTATAGATCAATAAGGAAGTTAAATCTAGTTGATGACCCCTGGTGTACAGTATAGATCAATAAGGAAGTTAAATCTAGTTGATGACCCCTGGTGTACAGTATAGATCAATAAGGACGTTAAATCTAGTTGATGACCCCTGGTGTACAGTATAGATCAATAAGGAAGTTAAATCTAGTTGATGACCCCTGGTGTACAGTATAGATCAATAAGGAAGTTAAATCTAGTTGATGACCCCTGGTGTACAGTATAGATCAATAAGGACGTTAAATCTAGTTGATGACCCCTGGTGTACAGTATAGATCAATAAGGAAGTTAAATCTAGTTGATGACCCCTGGTGTACAGTATAGATCAATAAGGAAATCTAGTTAAATCTAGCTGATGACCCCTGGTGTACAGTATAGATCAATAAGGACGTTAAATCTAGTTGATGACCCCTGGTGTACAGTATAGATCAATAAGGAAGTTAAATCTAGTTGATGACCCCTGGTGTACAGTATAGATCAGATTAAATCTAGTTGAATAAGGAAGTTAAATCTAGTTGATGACCCCTGGTGTACAGTATAGATCAATAAGCACGTTAAATCTAGTTGATGACCCCTGGTGTACAGTATAGATCAATAAGGAAGTTAAATCTAGTTGATGACCCCTGGTGTACAGTATAGATCAATAAGGAAGTTAAATCTAGTTGATGACCCCTGGTGTACAGTATAGATCAATAAGCACGTTAAATCTAGTTGATGACCCCTGGTGTACAGTATAGATCAATAAGGAAGTTAAATCTAGTTGATGACCCCTGGTGTACAGTATAGATCAATAAGCACGTTAAATCTAGTTGATGACCCCTGGTGTACAGTATAGATCAATAAGGACGTTAAATCTAGTTGATGACCCCTGGTGTACAGTATAGATCAATAAGGAAGTTAAATCTAGTTGATGACCCCTGGTGTACAGTATAGATCAATAAGCACGTTAAATCTAGTTGATGACCCCTGGTGTACAGTATAGATCAATAAGGACGTTAAATCTAGTTGATGACCCCTGGTGTACAGTATAGATCAATAAGGACGTTAAATCTAGTTGATGACCCCTGGTGTACAGTATAGACCAATAAGGAAGTTAAATATAGTTGATGACCCCTGGTGTACAGTATAGATCAATAAGGAAGTTAAATCTAGTTGATGACCCCTGGTGTACAGTATAGACCAATAAGGAAGTTAAATCTAGTTGATGATCCCTGGTGTACAGTATAGATCAATAAGGACGTTAAATCTAGTTGATGACCCCTGGTGTACAGTATAGATCAATAAGGAAGTTAAATCTAGTTGATGATCCCTGGTGTACAGTATAGATCAATAAGGACGTTAAATCTAGTTGATGACCCCTGGTGTACAGTATAGATCAATAAGGAAGTTAAATCTAGTTGATGACCCCTGGTGTACAGTATAGATCAATAAGGAAGTTAAATCTAGTTGATGACCCCTGGTGTACAGTATAGACCAATAAGGAAGTTAAATCTAGTTGATGACCCCTGGTGTACAGTATAGATCAATAAGGAAGTTAAATCTAGTTGATGACCCCTGGTGTACAGTATAGATCAATAAGGAAGTTAAATCTAGTTGATGACCCCTGGTGTACAGTATAGATCAATAAGGACGTTAAATCTAGTTGATGACCCCTGGTGTACAGTATAGATCAATAAGGACGTTAAATCTAGTTGATGACCCCTGGTGTACAGTATAGATCAATAAGGACGTTAAATCTAGCTGATGACCCCTGGTGTACAGTATAGATCAATAAGGACGTTAAATCTAGTTGATGACCCCTGGTGTACAGTATAGATCAATAAGGACGTTAAATCTAGTTAAATCTAAATCTAGTTGATGACCCCTGGTGTACAGTATAGATCAATAAGGACGTTAAATCTAGTTGATGACCCCTGGTGTACAGTATAGATCAATAAGGACGTTAAATCTAGTTGATGACCCCTGGTGTACAGTATAGATCAATAAGGACGTTAAATCTAGTTGATGACCCCTGGTGTACAGTATAGATCAATAAGGAAGTTAAATCTAGTTGATGACCCCTGGTGTACAGTATAGATCAATAAGGACGTTAAATCTAGTTGATGACCCCTGGTGTACAGTATAGACAATAAGGAAGTTAAATCTAGTTGATGACCCCTACAGTATAGATCAATAAGGAAGTTAAATCTAGTTGATGACCCCTGGTGTACAGTATAGATCAATAAGGACGTTAAATCTAGTTGATGACCCCTGGTGTACAGTATAGATCAATAAGGAAGTTAAATCTAGTTGATGACCCCTGGTGTACAGTATAGATCAATAAGGAAGTTAAATCTAGTTGATGACCCCTGGTGTACAGTATAGATCAATAAGGACGTTAAATCTAGTTGATGACCCCTGGTGTACAGTATAGATCAATAAGGATTGATGACCCCTGGTGTACAGTATAGATCAATAAGGACGTTAAATCTAGTTGATGACCCCTGGTGTACAGTATAGATCAATAAGGACGTTAAATCTAGTTGATGACCCTGGTGTACAGTATAGATCAATAAGGAAGTTAAATCTAGTTGATGACCCCTGGTGTACAGTATAGATCAATAAGGACGTTAAATCTAGTTGATGACCCCTGGTGTACAGTATAGATCAATAAGGAAGTTAAATCTAGTTGATGACCCCTGGTGTACAGTATAGATCAATAAGGAAGTTAAATCTAGTTGATGACCCCTGGTGTACAGTATAGATCAATAAGGAAGTTAAATCTAGTTGATGACCCCTGGTGTACAGTATAGATCAATAAGGAAGTTAAATCTAGTTGATGACCCCTGGTGTACAGTATAGATCAATAAGGAAGTTAAATCTAGTTGATGACCCCTGGTGTACAGTATAGATCAATAAGGACGTTAAATCTAGTTGATGACCCCTGGTGTACAGTATAGATCAATAAGGACGTTAAATCTAGTTGATGACCCCTGGTGTACAGTATAGATCAATAAGGAAGTTAAATCTAGTTGATGACCCCTGGTGTACAGTATAGATCAATAAGGACGTTAAATCTAGTTGATGACCCCTGGTGTACAGTATAGATCAATAAGGACGTTAAATCTAGTTGATGACCCCTGGTGTACAGTATAGATCAATAAGGAAATAAATCTAGTTGATGACCCCTGGTGTACAGTATAGATCAATAAGGACGTTAAATCTAGTTGATGACCCCTGGTGTACAGTATAGATCAATAAGGACGTTAAATCTAGTTGATGACCCCTGGTGTACAGTATAGATCAATAAGGACGTTAAATCTAGTTGATGACCCCTGGTGTACAGTATAGATCAATAAGGACGTTAAATCTAGTTGATGACCCCTGGTGTACAGATAATAAGAAATCTAGTTGATGACCCCTGGTGTACAGTATAGATCAATAAGGAAGTTAAATCTAGTTGATGACCCCTGGTGTACAGTATAGATCAATAAGGACGTTAAATCTAGTTGATGACCCCTGGTGTACAGTATAGATCAATAAGGAAGTTAAATCTAGTTGATGACCCCTGGTGTACAGTATAGATCAATAAGGACGTTAAATCTAGTTGATGACCCCTGGTGTACAGTATAGATCAATAAGGACGTTAAATCTAGTTGATGACCCCTGGTGTACAGTATAGATCAATAAGGACGTTAAATCTAGTTGATGACCCCTGGTGTACAGTATAGATCAATAAGGACGTTAAATCTAGTTGATGACCCCTGGTGTACAGTATAGATCAATAAGGACGTTAAATCTAGTTGATGACCCCTGGTGTACAGTATAGATCAATAAGGACGTTAAATCTAGTTGATGACCCCTGGTGTACAGTATAGATCAATAAGGAAGTTAAATCTAGTTGATGACCCCTGGTGTACAGTATAGATCAATAAGGACGTTAAATCTAGTTGATGACCCCTGGTGTACAGTATAGATCAATAAGGACGTTAAATCTAGTTGATGACCCCTGGTGTACAGTATAGATCAATAAGGAAGTTAAATCTAGTTGATGACCCCTGGTGTACAGTATAGATCAATAAGGAAGTTAAATCTAGTTGATGACCCCTGGTGTACAGTATAGATCAATAAGGACGTTAAATCTAGTTGATGACCCCTGGTGTACAGTATAGATCAATAAGATCAAATCTAGTTGATGACCCCTGGTGTACAGTATAGATCAATAAGGAAGTTAAATCTAGTTGATGACCCCTGGTGTACAGTATAGATCAATAAGGATAGTTGATGACCCCTGGTGTACAGTATAGATCAATAAGGACGTTAAATCTAGTTGATGACCCCTGGTGTACAGTATAGATCAATAAGGACGTTAAATCTAGTTGATGACCCCTGGTGTACAGTATAGATCAATAAGGAAGTTAAATCTAGTTGATGACCCCTGGTGTACAGTATAGATCAATAAGGAAGTTAAATCTAGTTGATGACCCCTGGTGTACAGTATAGATCAATAAGGACGTTAAATCTAGTTGATGACCCCTGGTGTACAGTATAGATCAATAAGGAAGTTAAATCTAGTTGATGACCCCTGGTGTACAGTATAGATCAATAAGGAAGTTAAATCTAGTTGATGACCCTGGTGTACAGTATAGATCCAATAAGGACGTTAAATCTAGTTGATGACCCCTGGTGTACAGTATAGATCAATAAGGAAGTTAAATCTAGTTGATGACCCCTGGTGTACAGTATAGATCAATAAGGAAGTTAAATCTAGTTGATGACCCCTGGTGTACAGTATAGATCAATAAGGACGTTAAATCTAGTTGATGACCCCTGGTGTACAGTATAGATCAATAAGGAAGTTAAATCTAGTTGATGACCCCTGGTGTACAGTATAGATCAATAAGGAAGTTAAATCTAGTTGATGACCCTGGTGTACAGTATAGATCAATAAGGACGTTAAATCTAGTTGATGACCCCTGGTGTACAGTATAGATCAATAAGGACGTTAAATCTAGTTGATGACCCCTGGTGTACAGTATAGATCAATAAGGAAGTTAAATCTAGTTGATGACCCCTGAGTATAGATCAATAAGGAAGTTAAATCTAGTTGATGACCCCTGTACAGTATAGATCAATAAGGAAGTTAAATCTAGTTGATGACCCCTGGTGTACAGTATAGATCAATAAGGACGTTAAATCTAGTTGATGACCCCTGGTGTACAGTATAGATCAATAAGGAAGTTAAATCTAGTTGATGACCCCTGGTGTACAGTATAGATCAATAAGGAAGTTAAATCTAGTTGATGACCCCTGGTGTACAGTATAGATCAATAAGGACGTTAAATCTAGTTGATGACCCCTGGTGTACAGTATAGATCAATAAGGAAGTTAAATCTAGTTGATGACCCCTGGTGTACAGTATAGATCAATAAGGACGTTAAATCTAGTTGATGACCCCTGGTGTACAGTATAGATCAATAAGGAAGTTAAATCTAGTTGATGACCCCTGGTGTACAGTATAGATCAATAAGGAAGTTAAATCTAGTTGATGACCCCTGGTGTACAGTATAGATCAATAAGGACGTTAAATCTAGTTGATGACCCCTGGTGTACAGTATAGATCAATAAGGACGTTAAATCTAGTTGATGACCCCTGGTGTACAGTATAGATCAATAAGGACGTTAAATCTAGTTGATGACCCCTGGTGTACAGTATAGATCAATAAGGACGTTAAATCTAGTTGATGACCCCTGGTGTACAGTATAGATCAATAAGGAAGTTAAATCTAGTTGATGACCCCTGGTGTACAGTATAGATCAATAAGGAAGTTAAATCTAGTTGATGACCCCTGGTGTACAGTATAGATCAATAAGGACGTTAAATCTAGTTGATGACCCCTGGTGTACAGTATAGATCAATAAGGAAGTTAAATCTAGTTGATGACCCCTGGTGTACAGTATAGATCAATAAGGACGTTAAATCTAGTTGATGACCCTGGTGTACAGTATAGATCAATAAGGAAGTTAAATCTAGTTGATGACCCCTGGTGTACAGTATAGATCAATAAGGAAGTTAAATCTAGTTGATGACCCCTGGTGTACAGTATAGATCAATAAGGAAGTTAAATCTAGTTGATGACCCCTGGTGTACAGTATAGATCAATAAGGAAGTTAAATCTAGTTGATGACCCCTGGTGTACAGTATAGATCAATAAGCACGTTAAATCTAGTTGATGGCCCCTGGTGTACAGTATAGATCAATAAGGAAGTTAAATCTAGTTGATGACCCCTGGTGTACAGTATAGATCAATAAGGAAGTTAAATCTAGTTGATGACCCCTGGTGTACAGTATAGATCAATAAGGACGTTAAAGGAGAGGAGAGAGACGGAGAAAGAAACAGAGGGTGGAAGAGAGCAGAATAGAGGGGGAATGTCAAAATGGAGGAGAGAGTCAAAACCATTTATTTCTATCTGATACACTCGACACCCTCCCCCTCTTTCTCCTCTCCCTCTTTCTCCTCTCCCTCTTTCTCCTCTCCCTCTTTCCCCTCTCCCTCTTTCTCCTCTCCCTCTTTCTCCTCTCCCTCTTTCTCCTCTCCCTCTTTCTCCTCTCCCTCTTTCTCCTCTCCCTCTTTCTCCTCACCCTCTTTCTCCTCCCCCTCTTCTCCTCTCCCTCTCCCCCCCTTTCTCCTCTCCCTCTTTCTCCTCCCCCTCATCTCCCCCTTTCTCCTCCCCCTCTTTCTCCTCTCCCTCTTTCTCCTCCCCCTCTTTCTCCTCACCTTCTTTCTCCTCCTCCCTCTTTCTCCTCCCTCTTCCTTCTTCTCCCCTCCCCTTTCTCCTCTCCTCCTCCTCTCCCTCTTTCTCCTCACCTTCTTTCTCCTCCCCCTCTTTCTCCTCCCCCTCTTTCTCCTCCCCCTCTTTCTCCTCCCCCTCTTTCTCCTCCCCCTCTTTCTCCTCCTCCTCTTTCTCCTCCCCCTTTTCTCCTCACCTCTTTCCTCCCCCCTTTTCTCCTCACCCTCTTTCTCCTCCCCTCTTTCTCCTCTCCCTTTCTCCTCCCCCTCTTTCTCCTCCCCTCTTTCTCCTCCCCTTCTTTCTCCTCCCCCTCTTTCTCCTCACCTTCTTTCTCCTCCCCCTCTTTCTCCTCCTCCTCTTTTCTCCTCCCCCTCTTTCTCCTCCCCCTCTTTCTCCTCCTCCCTCTTTCTCCTCCCCCTCTTTCTCCTCCCCTCTTTCTCCTCCCCCTCTTTCTCCTCCCCTCTTTCTCCTCACCTTCTTTCTCCTCACCCTCTCTCATCTCCCTCTTTCTCCTCCCCCTCTTTCTCCTCCCCTCTTTCCCTCCCCTCTTTCTCCTCTCCCTCTTTCTCCTCTCCCTCTTTCTCATCTCCCTTCTTCTTTCTCCTCCCCTCTTTCTCTTTCTCCTCCCCTCTTTCTCCTCCCCCTCTTTCTCCTCCCTTCTTTCTCCTCCCCCTCTTTCTCCTCCTCCTCTTTCTCCTCCCCTCTTTCTCCTCCCCCTCTTTCTCCTCCCCCTCTTTCTCCTCCCCCTCTTTCTCCTCCCCTTCTTTCTCCTCCCCTCTTTCTCCTCACCTTCTTTCTCCTCCCCCTCTTTCTCCTCACCCTCTTTCTCCTCCCCCTCTTTCTCCTCCCCCTCTTTCTCCTCCCCCTCTTTCTCCTCACCTTCTTTCTCCTCCCCTCCCTTTTCTCCTCACCTTCTTTCTCCTCCCCCTCTTTCTCCTCCCCCTCTTTCTCCTCCCCCTCTTTCTCCTCACCTTCTTTCTCCTCCCCCTCTTTCTCCTCCCCTCTTTCTCCTCCCCCTCTTTCTCCTCCCCCTCTTTCTCCTCCCCTTCTTTCTCCTCCCCCTCTTTCTCCTCTCCCTCTTTCTCCTCTCCCTCTTTCTCCTCTCCCTCTTTCTCCTCCCCCTTCTTGTGTAGGAAGTGATTGCACAGTGCAGTAACCCCGGAGACAGACAGACCATTGAAATATGACTGATAAGGACAATCAATAACAGGAGAATATTTTGGGGTTTTATCATTATGGCCTTTGAAAAGACCCATCAATGAATTTACACACAGCGATGTGTGTGTGTGTGTGTGTGTGTGTGTGTGTGTGTGTGTGTGTGTGTGTGTGTGTGTGTGTGTGTGTGTGTGTGTGTGTGTGTGTGTGTGTGTGTAATGAGAAAAAGCAGAAGTAATTCCCCATGATATCTGATATGAAGCAGTGTGCTGCTGAGGGAGGACCAGGTTAGGGCGCCCCGAGCACACGGATCATTCCCAACGACGAAGAGAGGACGAACGATTCCCTCTTTGTATTCTATACAAATGACAACTGTGATTCTAAAATCAGAAAGATCAGAAAATATTCTGTTTTATTGTGATTCACATGGTGCTGGAGGTACCAGGTGGCCATTTGACCTGGTGCTCTATGCTGTGTTGGTGTAGCTACATTACCTCTCTCTACTTCTCTCTCTTCTTGTTGGTGAAGCTACATTACCTCTCTCTACTTCTCTCTCTCCTCTTGTTGGTGAAGCTACATTACCTCTCTCTATCTCACTCTTGTTGATGTAGCTACATTACCTCTACTTCTCTCTCTTCTTGTTGGTGAAGCTACATTACCTCTATCTCACTCTTTGTTGATGTAGCTACATTACCTCTCTCTACTTCTCTCTCCTCTTGTTGGTGAAGCTACATTACCTCTCTCTATCTCACTCTTGTTGATGTAGCTACATTACCTCTACTTCTCTCTCTTCTTGTTGGTGAAGCTACATTACCTCTCTCTACCTCGCTCTCTTTCTGTTGCTGTAGCTACATTACCTCTCTCTACTTCTCTCTTCTTGTTGTAGCTACATTACCTATCTACTTATCTTTTCTTGTTGATGTATCTACATTACCTCTCTCGTTGATGTTTCTACATTACCTCTTTATTTCTCACTCCTCTTGTAGATGTAGCTACATTACCTCTCATTATATATCTCTCTCTTGTTGATGTAGCTAAATTACCTCTACTTCTTTCTCTTGTTGATGTAGCTACATTACCTCTACTTCTCTCTTGTTGGTGTATCTACATTACCTCTACTTCTCACGCCTCTTGTTGATGTAGCTACATTACCTCTCTCTACTCTTGTTGATGTAGCTACATTACCTCTACTTCTCACGCCTCTTTTTGATGCAGCTACATGACCCCGCTCTACTCTTGTTGATGTAGCTACATTACCTCTATCTACTCTTGTTGATGTAGCTACATTACCTCTCTCTACTCTTGTTGATGTAGCTACATTACCTCTCTTATTGACGTAGCTACATTACATCTCTCTACATCTCTCTCCTCTGTTGATGTAGATACATTACCTCGCTCTACCTCTGTTCTCTTGTTGATGTAGCTACATTACCTCTCATTCTCTCTCTTCTTCTTGATGTAGCTACATTACCTCTCTCTTGTTGATGTAGCCACATTACCTCTACTTCTCTCTCTTCTTCTTGATGTAGCTACATTACCTCTCTCTTGTTGATGTAGCCACATTACCTCTACTTCTTTCTCTTCTTGTTGATGTAGCCACATTACCTCTACCTCTCCTCTTGTTGATGTAGCTACATTATCTCTACTTCTCTCTTGTTGGTGTAGCTACATTACCTCTACTTCTCACACCTCTTGTCGATTTAGTTACATTACCCAATCTACTCAATCAATCAATTTTTTTATATAGCCCTTCGTACATCAGCTGATATCTCAAAGTGCTGTACAGAAACCCAGCCTAAAACCCCAAACAGCAAGCAATGCAGGTGTAGAAGCATATCTACTCTTGTTGATATAGCAACATTACCTCTCTCTTATTGATGTAGCTACATTACCTCTCTACACCTCTCCTCTTGTTGATGTAGCTACATTACCTCGCTCTTCCTCTCTTCTCTTGTTGATGTAGCTACATTACCTCTACCTCACTTCTTGTTGATGTTGCTCCATTACCTCTCTCGTTGATGTTGCTACATTACCTCTCTCTATTTCACACTCCTCTTGTTGATGTAGCTACATTACCTCTCATTCTCTCTCTTCTTCTTGATGTAGCTACACTACCTCTCTCTCTTGTTGATGTAGCTACATTACCTCTACTTCTTTCTCTTCTTGTTGATGTAGCCACATTACCTATCTCTACTCTCTCTTGTTGTAGCCACATTACCTCTACCTCTCCTCTTTTGATGTAGCTACATTACCTCTACTTCTCACACCTCTTGTTGATTTAGTTACATTACCCCTATCTACTCTTGTTGATATAGCTACACTACCTCTCTCTTATTGATGTAGCTACATTACCTCTCTACATCTCTCCTCTTGTTAATGTAGCTACATTACCTCTACTTCTCGCACCTCTAGTTGATGTAGCTACATTACCTCTCTCTTGTTGTGACTACATTACCTCTCAATCTCCTCTTGTTGTGGAAACATTAACCTCTCTCCTCATGTTGATGTGACTACATGACCACTCTCTTGTTGTGACTACATTAGCTCTCTCTTGTTGTGACTACAGTACCGCTCTCCTCTTGTTGTGACTACAGTACCTCTCTTGTTGTTGCTACATTACCTCTCTCCTCTTGTTGACGTGACTACATTACCTCTCTTGTTGTGTGCTACATTACCTCTCTCCTCTTGTTGATGTGACTATATTACCTCTCTCTTGTTGTTGCTACATTACCTCTCTCCTCTTGTTGACGTGACTACATTACCTCTCTCTATTTTGTTGATGTTGCTACATTACCTCTCTCTACTCTCTCTTGTTGATATAGCTATTACCTATACTTCTCACGCCTCTTGTTGATGTAGCTACATTACCTCTCTCTTGTTGTGACTACATTACCTCTCAATCTCCTCTTGTTGTGGAAAAATTAACCTCTCTCCTCATGTTGATGTGTCTACATGACCGCTCTCTTGATGTGACTACATTACCTTTCTCCTCTTGTTGATGTGACTACATTACCTATCTCATCTAGTTGATGTGACTACATTACCTCACTCCTCTTGTTGTGGCTACATTACATCTCTCCTCTTGTTGTGACTACATTACCTCTCCTCTTGTTGTGACTACATTACCTCACTCCTCTTGTTGTGACTACATTACATCTCTCCTCTTGTTGTGACTACATTACCTATATAATCTTGTTGTGACTACATTACCTCTCTCATCTTGTTGTGAATGCATTACCTCTCTCTTGTTGTGACTACATTACCTATCTCCCTTTGTTGTGACTACATTACCTCCCTCTTGTTGTGACTACATTACCTCTCTCTTGTTGTGACTACATTACCTCTCTCCTCTTGTTGTGACTACATTACCTCTCCTCTTGTTGTGACTACATTACCTCTCTCTTGTTGTGACTACATTACCTCTCTCATCTTGTTGTGACTACATTACCTCCCTCTTGTTGTGACTACATTACCTCCTCTTGTTGTGACTACATTACATCTCTCCTCTTGTTGTGACTACATTACCTCTCTCATCTTGTTGTGACTACATTACCTCCCTCTTGTTGTGACTTCATTACCTCTCTCCTCTTGTTGTGACTGCATTACCTCCCTCTTGTTGTGACTACATTACCTCTCTCTTGTTGTGACTTCATTACCGCTCTCCTCTTGTTGTGACTACATTACCTCTCTCATCTTGTTGTGACTACATTACTTCTCTCATCTTGTTGTGACTACATTAAAATAAAAATATCTTGTTAGTGACTATCATTACATCTCTACAGTCATGTTGTGACTACATTACACGTCTCCTCTGTTGTGACTTCAACCCACTACTCTTGTTGTGACTACATTACCTCTCTCATCTTGTTGTGACTACATTACCTCTCTCATCTTGTTGTGACTACTTTCTACTCCCCATACAGAAGTCTGGTAAGGTTTTTGGGACCAGGGAGTGTGTGTGTGTGTGTGTGTTTCTCTGTGTGTGTGTGAAGTGTGTGTGTGTGTGAAAGCCTATTTGTCAGGCCCCGTCTCGCAGCAAATTCCTCAATGGGTTGAGAGGAGGAGAGGAGAGGAGGAGAGGAGGAACGAGAGAAGGGCTGAATGAAAGAAGGAAGAGAGCTGTAAACAGGATTACATCATTGCAAGGCCTGGTCCATGAAACCACACACACCTAACATGTGTCCTCACCCACACAGGCATTTAACACGCATCACACACACCTAACATGTGTCCTCACCCACACAGGCATTTAACACGCATCACACACACCTAACATGTGTCCTCACCCACACAGGCATTTAACACGCATCACACACACCTAACATGCGTCCTCACCCACACAGGCATTTAACACGCATCACACACACACACACACCTAACATGTGTCCTCACCCACACAGGCATTTAACACGCATCACACACACACACACACACACACACACACACACACACACACACACACACACACACACACACACACACACACACACACACACGGCAGGTCGTCTATTTATGATACTATACCTCTCAGATGTGACTTTCCCTCTACCCCTCCACCACATACCCTCTACTCCTCTGCCCCATATCCTCTAACCCTCCGCCCATATCCTCTACCTCTCCAACCCTCTACACCTCCACCCCATACCTCGCCAACCCTCCACCTCATACCCTCTACCTCGCCAACCCTCCACCCCATACCCTCTAACCCATAGCCCCAAACCCTCCGCCTCATACCCTCTACCTCGCCACCCCTCCACCCCATACCCTCTACCTCGCCAACCCTCTGCCTCATACCCTCTACCTCGCCAACCCTCCACCTCATACCCTCTACCCCCCCTAACCCTCCGCCTCATACCCTCTACCTCTCTTCCCCTCTACTTGTGTATGTGGACAAGAGGCGAGCAAGACAAAACTCCCCTCCCCTGATTAATGGTAGGTCACTAATGGTGTTATTCCACTACAGGACAGTAACGGTGTTATTCCTCTACAGGACCAGTAATGGTGTTATTCCTCTACAGGACCAGTAATGGTGTTATTCCACTACAGGACAGTAATGGTGTTATTCCACTACAGGACAGTAATGGTGTTATTCCTCTACAGGACCAGTAATGGTGTTATTCCACTACAGTACAGTAATGGTGTTATTCCTCTACAGGACCCGTAACGGTGTTATTCCTCTACAGGACCAGTAATGGTGTTATTCCTCTACAGGACCAGTAATGGTGTTATTCCTCTACAGGACCAGTAATGGTGTTATTCCTCTACAGGACAGTAACGGTGTTATTCCTCTACAGGACCAGTAATGGTGTTATTCCTCTACAGGACCAGTAATGGTGATATTCCACTACAGGACAGTAATGGTGTTATTCCTCTACAGGACCCGTAATGGTGTTATTCCTCTACAGGACCAGTAATGGTGTTATTCCACTACAGGACAGTAATGGTGTTATTCCTCTACAGGACCCGTAAGGACCCGTAATGGTGTTATTCCTCTACAGGACCCGTAACGGTGTTATTCCTCTACAGGACCAGTAATGGTGTTATTCCTCTACAGGACCAGTATTGGTGTTATTCCACTACAGGACCAGTAATGGTGTTATTCCTCTACAGCACCAGTAATGGTGTTATTCCACTACAGGACCAGTAATGGTGTTATTCCACTACAGCACCAGTAATGGTGTTATTCCACTACAGGACCAGTAATGGTGTTATTCCTCTACAGCACCAGTAATGGTGTTATTCCACTACAGGACCAGTAATGGTGTTATTCCACTACAGGACCAGTAATGGTGTTATTCCTCTACAGCACCAGTAATGGTGTTATTCCACTACAGGACAGTAATGGTGTTATTCCACTACAGGACCAGTATTTCCATCACCAGGGCTGACACTGACACTTGGACAGGGAAGTGTGTATAAGCAGAACAGTTGCCTCAGAGGTGGAAACCAGTGTTTGGCCCAAAACACCTTTGGTGCAAAGTCTGGAAACACTTGTGCAAACTGTGTGTGTGTGTGTGTGAGTGCGAGTGCGAGTGCGAGTGCGAGTCGTGAAAAGCGAGTGCGAGTGCGAGTGTGTGTGTGTGTGTGTGTGTGTGTGTGTGTGTGTGTGTGTGCGCAGCACAGAGGGCAGCAGACACTTACCTTTTTGTTGTTTTCCTTAATATCCTGAGGATTGAGGGTCTTGTAGTCTCTGGAGAGAACAGAGGAGAGAACAGAGGAGAGAACAGAACAGAGAGAGAGAGAGAGAGAGAGAGAGACAGAGACAGAGACAGAGAGAGAACAGAGAGCGAGAAAACAGAGAGCGAGAGAACAGAGAGCGAGAGAACAGAGAGCGAGAACAGAGAGCGAGAGAGAGAGAACAGAGAGAGAGAGAGAGAAAGATACAGAGAGAGAGAGAACAGAGAGAGAGAGAGAGAGAACAGAGAGCGAGAACAGAGAGAGAGACAGAGAGAGAGACAGAGAGAACAGAGAGAGAGAACAGAGAGAACAGAGAGAGAGAACAGAGAGAGAGAACAGAGAGAGAGACAGAGAGAGAGAGAGAGAGAGAGAGAGAGATACATTAGATATGCGTCACATGTAATGGCATTAGAACTGTAACATGCAATTTCACAGCAGCTAAACTAATAGAGTGGAAACTACTAGAATAACACAGCTTGATGCTTTACCTTGTGCTCTCTTCTCTAGATAGATCATTAGGTTTCCCAGATGGACTCTTGAGTGTGTGTGTGTGTGTGTGTGTGTGTGTGTGTGTGTGTGTGTGTGTGTGTGTGTGTGTGTGTGTGTGTGTGTGTGTGTGTTCGTGTGTTCGTGTGTGCGTGTGTGTGCGTGTGTGTGTGTGTGTGTTCGTGTGTTCGTGTGTTCGTGTGTTCGTGTGTTCGTGTGTTTGTGTGTGTGTGCGTGCGTAACTCACATGTAATCAGGTCTGAAGTGATGGAGAAGGGCGCAGAATGCCAGGCCGTTCCTCCAGGATGTGGTGAAGTTGGTGATCTTGACTCCGCGGTAATTCTTTGTGACCTCACGGCACCAGGCCAGCAGGGATTGGCTAGCGTTGGGCTTCCCACCAAGCACTGGGCTCGGGATAGGACTGGGCTGTAGAGAGAGGGAGAGGGGGAGAGAGAGAGGGAGAGGGAGAGAGAGAGGGATAGAGAACAATAGTGGGAAGAGGGAGTCATAGTGAGCACTTTTGACATTGATTTATCGTCCTGAGTCTGACACGACATTGAATCGTTTCTTTCATGCCAATAATGTTCAACAACAAAGTTCACAATGTCTCATTTATCTATCCAATTAGTTTTTTTTTTATTAGGGGGCTGGATGGGCACATTGACTGACTGACACACACACACACACACACACACACACACACACACACACACACACACACACACACACACACACACACACTAATGAGGGGTCAGACTCAAAGCTGCGTATGAGCGTGGATAATGTAAACATATTATTAATTAGCTCCGCCCTTTGAAGTCTTATCGGAACCCGGCTTAACCAATGGGAGGGTCCCGTAGCCCAGACGCCAAATCCCAACAAATCCACTCCCATCTGTCCGTCTCACCAGAACCAATGGAGCTCTAACTTTTCTAACTTGTTATGAATGGCGAGGCGAGGAGGGGGGGGTGTTATATCAGTAATGTTCATTTGGCTCTGAGTTTTCACCCAAACAAAACACTGACACACAAATAACACTGGTATATAATCAGTGTTCACTAACCCTGGTCCTGGGGAGATGCAGGACAGTGCAGGGTTTTGCTCTCGCCTAGCACTAAGACACTAAAGTCCATAGAACCTTGATCAGATGAAGCTGGTATCTTCTGATGCAACATTTTGTCAAAGACCTGTTTTTCTACTTAACCAGAGTCAGACTGACTCACGGATACCATTTGTATGTCTTTGTGTGCAGTTTGAAGGAGGTTGAACGTAGTTTCCGGAGCCATTGCTAACTAGCATTAGCGCAATGACTTGAAGTCTACAGGAACAGCTAGCACTATTCCTTTAAGTTCCTCGTGAGAGGTCTATGGTGGCTGGCAGTGGTGGCAGTCCATCTGGACAGAAACAGGCCTTCATATCGCTGCAATGGCTGAACTACCCCCTCTATTGGCCAGCCTGGAATATTGCTGGAGCGAGAGGGAGAGAGATGGAGGAAGAGAGAGGGAGAAGGAATGGGGTGGAGGACGAGATGGAGGAGACAGGGAAGAGGGGGAGGAAGAGAGAGGGAGAGAGATGGAGGAAGAGAGAGGGAGAAGGAATGGGGTGGAGGACGAGATGGAGGAGACAGAGAAGAGGGGGAGGAAGAGAGAGGAGAAAGAAAGGGGTGGAGGACGAGATGGAGGAGACAGGGAAGAGGGGGAGGAAGAGAGAGGGAGAAGGAAAGGGGTGGAGGACGAGATGGAGGAGACAGGGAAGAGGGGGAGGAAGAGAGAGGGAGAAGGAAAGGGGTGGAGGACGAGATGGAGGAGACAGAGAAGAGGGGGAGGAAGAGAGAGGGAGAAGGAAAGGGGTGGAGGACGAGATGGAGGAGACAGGGAAGAGGGGGAGGAAGAGAGAGGGAGAGAGATGGAGGAGACAGGGAAGAGGGGGAGGAAGAGAGAGGGAGAAGGAAAGGGGTGGAGGACGAGATGGAGGAGACAGGGAAGAGGGGGAGGAAGAGAGAGGGAGAGAGATGGAGGAGACAGGGAAGAGGGGGAGGAAGAGAGAGGGAGAAGGAAAGGGGTGGAGGACGAGATGGAGGAGACAGAAGAAGGAAGGGGGGAGAGGAAGGAGACAGGGAAGGGGGGAGGAAGAGAAAGGGGGGTGGAGGACAAGATGGAGGAGACAGAGAAGAGGGGGAGGAAGAGAGAGGGAGAAAGAAAGGGGTGGAGGATGATGGAGGAGACAGGGAAGGAAGGGGGGAGAGAGATGGAGGAGACAGGGAAGAGGGGGAGGAAGAGAGAGAGAAGAAAGGGGTGGAGGACAAGATGGAGGAGACAGGGAAGAGGGGGAGGGGATTTGAGATGTCTGACAAGGGAGAAGTTAGGTGATTATGAGAGCTCTGTATAAACAGACACAAAGGAGGCCTCAGGCCGTGAGTGGGGGAGAGGGAGAGAGGAAGAAAGAGAGCGAGAGAGAGAAACACACTAAATGAGAACTAAATGTCTCCTAAATTAAACACTTCTTAAGGCTAGGCCCAATCTTCACAATTTCCACCTGAATGACATGGCCAAAGTATATGCTTTGGGCATGTCAGGATATGCATATAATTGGTACCATTGGAAAGAAAACACTTTGAAGTTTGTAGAAATGTTAAAATAATGTAGGAGAATATAACACAATAGATATGGTAGGAGAAAATCCAAAGAAAATGTTATTTTTTTCAGAGACCATGCTCTTACAATGGCAAGTATAAGGGCATGCTCAATTCTAGCTCCCAGGATGCAATTCCTATGGCTACCACTGGGTGTCAGCAGTCTATGTTCAAGGTTTCAGGCTTGTAACTTCCAAAACAAATAAGAATTATCAGTTTTAGTTCAGGGACACAGTCTTGGAAATTTGTGTATGGACGCGACATGAACATACTATTGAACATACTTCATTCCGTAGGAAATATTAGAGTTTGATGACATTTTAGGGAATCTGAGGAGCAAATAGAAACGTATTTTGACTTGTTGAAACAAAGTTTAGGGGTAGATTTTCGGATTCCTTTCTCTGCATGTTGAACGAGTGGATTACACTAAACAGACTTTTTTGGGATATAAAGAAGGATTTTATCTAACAAAACGACACTACATGTTATTGCTGTGTCCCTTTGGATGACAAATCAGAGGAAGGTTTTCAAAAAGTAAGTTAATATTTAATCGCTATTTGTGAATTTATGAAACCTGTGCTGGTTGAAAGATATTTTGATGTGGGGCGCCGTCCTCAAACAATCGCATGGCATGCTTTCGCTTTAATATTTACTGTAAATCGGACAGTGCAGTTAGATTAACAATAATTTAAGCTTTCAACCAATATAACACTTGCATGTACCTAAATGTTTAATATACATAATTTGCATGATTATTTATTTGAATTGCGCGGCCTCCAGTTTCACCGGAAGTTGTCCTGCTAGTGCGATGCCCTAAGAGGCCAGAGGGTTAGGGGGTCCTTCAGTATGACCACAGGGTTAGGGGTCCTTCAGTATGACCACAGGGTTTAGGGGGTCCTTCAGCATGGCCACAGGGTTAGGGGGTCCTTCAGCATGGCCACAGGGTTAGGGGGTCCTTCAGTATGACCACAGGGTTAGGGGGTCCTTCAGTATGACCACATGGTTAGGGGGTCCTTCAGTATGACCACAGGGTTAGGGGGTCCTTCAGTATGACCACAGGGTTAGGGGGTCCTTCAGTATGACCACAGGGTTAGGGGGTCCTTCAGTATGACCACAGGGTTAGGGGGTCCTTCAGTATGACCACAGGGTTAGGGGGTCCTTCAGTATGACCACAGGGTTAGGGGTCCTTCAGTATGACCACAGGGTTAGGGGGTCCTTCAGTATGACCACAGGGTTAGGGGGTCCTTCAGTATGACCACAGGGTTAGGGGGTCCTTCAGTATGACCACAGGGTTAGGGGGTCCTTCAGTATGACCACAGGGTTAGGGGGTCCTTCAGTATGACCACAGGGTTAGGGGGTCCTTCAGTATGACCACAGGGTTAGGGGGTCCTTCAGTATGACCACAGGGTTAGGGGGTCCTTCAGTATGACCACAGGGTTAGGGGTCCTTCAGTATGACCACAGGGTTAGGGGGTCCTTCAGTATGACCACAGGGTTAGGGGGTCCTTCAGTATGACCACAGGGTTAGGGGGTCCTTCAGTATGACCACAGGGTTAGGGGGTCCTTCAGTATGACCACAGGGTTAGGGGTCCTTCAGTATGACCACAGGGTTAGGGGTCCTTCAGTATGACCACAGGGTTAGGGGTCCTTCAGCATGGGGTTAGGGGTCCTTCAGTATGACCACAGGGTTAGGGGTCCTTCAGCATGGCCACAGGGTTAGGGGGTCCTTCAGTATGACCACAGGGTTAGGGGGTCCTTCAGTATGACCACAGGGTTAGGGGGTCCTTCAGCATGGCCACAGGGTTAGGGGGTCCTTCAGTATGACCACAGGGTTAGGGGGTCCTTCAGTATGACCACAGGGTTAGGGGGTCCTTCAGTATGACCACAGGGTTAGGGGGTCCTTCAGTATGGCCAGAGGGTTAGGGGGTCCTTCAGTATGGCTAGAGGGTTAGGGGGTCCTTCAGTATGGCCAGAGGGTTAGGGGGTCCTTCAGTATGGCCACAGGGTTAGGGGGTCCTTCAGTATGGCCACAGGGTTAGGGGGTCCTTCAGCATGGCCACAGGGTTAGGGGGTCCTTCAGCATGACCACAGGGTTAGGGGGTCCTTCAGCATGACCACAGGGTTAGGGGGTCCTTCAGCATGACCACAGGGTTAGGGGGTCCTTCAGCATGACCACAGGGTTAGGGGGTCCTTCAGTATGACCACAGGGTTAGGGGGTCCTTCAGCATGGCCACAGGGTTAGGGGGTCCTTCAGTATGACCACAGGGTTAGGGGGTCCTTCAGTATGACCACAGGGTTAGGGGGTCCTTCAGCATGACCACAGGGTTAGGGGGTCCTTCAGCATGGCCACAGGGTTAGGGGGTCCTTCAGTATGACCACAGGGTTAGGGGGTCCTTCAGTATGGCCACAGGGTTAGGGGGTCCTTCAGTATGACCACAGGGTTAGGGGGTCCTTCAGTATGGCCACAGGGTTAGGGGGTCCTTCAGTATGGCCACAGGGTTAGGGGGTCCTTCAGCATGGCCACAGGGTTTAGGGGGTCCTTCAGTATGGCCACAGGGTTAGGGGGTCCTTCAGCATGACCACAGGGTTAGGGGGTCCTTCAGCATGACCACAGGGTTAGGGGGTCCTTCAGCATGGCCACAGGGTTAGGGGGTCCTTCAGCATGGCCACAGGGTTAGGGGTCCTTCAGCATGGCCACAGGGTTAGGGGGTCCTTCAGTATGGCCACAGGGTTAGGGGGTCCTTCAGTTTACATATGTATTCACACCCCAATATATGTTAGAATCACCTTTGGCAGCGGTTACAGTTGAGAGTCTCTAAGAGCTTTGCACACCTGGATTGTGCAACATTTGCCCATTATTCTTCTCAAAAATCTTCAAACTCTGTCAAGTTGGTTGTTGATCATTGCTACACAACAATTTTCAGGTCTTGACATAGATGTTCAAGTAGATTGAAGTCAAAACTGTTACTCGGCCACTCAGGAACATTCACTGTCTTCTTGGTAAGCAACTCCAGTGTAGATTTGGCCTTGTGTTTTAGGTTGTTGTCCTGCTGAAAGGTGAGTTGATCTCCCAGTGTTTGGTGAGGAGTCGACTGAACCAGGTTTCCCTCTAGAATTTGGTCTGTGCTTAGCTACATTCTGTTTATTTTTTATCCTGAAAAACTCCCCAGTCCTTAACGATTACAAGCTTTACCCATAACATGATGCAGCCACCACTATGCTAGAACATATGGAGAGTGGTACTCAGTAATGTGTTGTATTTGTCCCAAACATAACACTTTGAATTCAGGACAAAATAGTTAATTACTTTGCCACGTTTTTCTGCAGTATTACTTCAGTGCCTTGTTGCAAACAGGATGCATGTTTTGTAATATTTAAAAACATTTCTGTACAGGCTTGTTTTCACTCCGTTATTTAGTTCAGTATTGTGGAGTAGCTACGTTGTTGATCCATCCTCAGTTTTCTCCCATCACAGCCAATAAACTCTGTAACTGTTTTAAAGTCACCATTGACCTCATGGTGAAATCCCTGAGAGGTTTCCTTCCTCTCCGGCAATTGATTTAGGAAGGACACCTGTATCTTTGTAGTGACTGGGTGTATTGATACACCATCCAAAATGTAATTAATAACTTCACCATGCTTAAAGGAATATTTTATAATAACATCTACATTTAATCAATTTTAAATTCAGGCTGGAAAACAACATGTGGAAAAGGTCAAGGGGTGTGAATAGTTCTGAAGGCCCTGTAAGTACTGTATTATAAACTGGGTGGTTTGAGCCCTGAATGTTGATTAGCTGACAGCCGTGGTATATCAGACCGTATTACCACGGGTATGACAAAACATTTATTTTTACTGCTCTTAATTACGTTGGGAACCAGTTTATAATAGCAATAAGGCAACTTGGGGGTGTGGCATATGGCCTTCACGATATCACGGCTAAAGGCTGTATCCATAAGAACAGCCCTTCAGCCGTGGTATGGCCATATACCACAACCCCCTTGGCCTTATTGCTTAATTTTAATCAAGGCTCATCCTATAGAACTACTGATATTCACACCTCTATTGTGGACACCCCTTTAAATGAGTGGATTTGGCTATTTCAGCCACACCTGTTGCTGACAGGTGTATAAAATCAAGCACACGGCCATGCAATCTCCATAGACAAACATTAGCAGTAGAATGGCCTTACTGAACAGCTCCGTGACGTTCAACATGGCACCATCATAGGATGCCACCTTTCCAGTAAGTAATTCAGCAAATGTCTGCCCTGCTAGAGCTGCCCCGGTCAACTGTAAGTGCTGTTATTGTGAAGTGGAAACGTCTCAGAGCAACAACGGCTCAGCTGCAAGGTGGTAGGCCACACAAACTCACAGAACGGAACCGCCGACTGCTGAAACGCGTAGTTGCAACACTCACTACCTAGTTCCAAACTGCCTGTTCGCTCCATGAAAAGAGTTTCCACGGCCGAGCTGCCGCACACAAGCCTAAGATCACCATGTGCAATGCCAAGCGTCAGCTGAAGTGGTGTAAAGCTTTGGACTCTGGTGCAGTGGAATCCTATTCTCTGGAGTGATGAATCAAACTTCACCATCTGGATGGAAATCTGGGTGGCTGAGTGGAAGCAAGTCCCCACAGCAATGTTCCAACATCTAGTGGAAAGCCTTCCCAGAAGAGTGGAGGCTGTTATAGCAGCACAGGCGGGACCAACTCCATATTAATGCCCCTGATTTTAGAATGAGATGTTCAACGAGCAGGTGTCCACATACTTTTGGTAATGTAGTTTATCATTCCTAGTACATCTAGTGTAAATTATTCCAGTGTATAACACACATAGATTGAATGACTTTGTTTCCTAAATCAAGTGTTTACGTTCAGAGTGAAGGTTAGTATAGATAGTCTCTTTGAACAGCCACCCAGGACAGACCTAGGGGTTCTTTATGCACGACACAACGTGGAGTGCCTGGATACAGCCTTTAGCCGTGATATCGTGGCCATATGCCACACCCCCAGAGTTGCCTTATTGCTATTATAAACTGGTTACCAACGTAATTAAGAGCAGTAAAAAACAGCCCTTGGCCGTGGTATATCGGCCATATAGATCTAGGGGTCGTCTAGGTGTGAGTCTCTGGTTCGTAGGGATGGGAACGGCCAGGGGCTTCATGATATCATCACCACACTGAGGTGCCGATTTTATATGCATGGTCGATTGAATGGTGCTTGTTTAATAAAGTTCAGATCAAAGCTGAATCAATGTCTGGAAAGATCACTTAACGGTGAATTAGTATTCTACCACAGCACAGTGTCACATTACAGCACGACCAGAAACACCACCTCATTTCTGATGTGGGCTACACTCCCATGTACACCGTTTCATATGAATTAATATATTCATCCACGTTGTCACATCTGATGTGGGCTCCACTTCCATGTACATTTAATATGAATTAATATGAATTAATATATTCATCCACGTTGTCACATCTGATGTGGGCTACACTTCCATGTACACCGTTTAATATGAATTAATATATTCATCCACGTTGTCACATCTGATGTGGGCTACACTTCCATGTACATTTAATATGAATTAATATGAATTAATATATTCATCCACGTTGTCACATCTGATGTGGGCTACACTTCCATGTACATTTAATATGAATTAATATGAATTAATATATTCATCCACGTTGTCACATCTGATGTGGGCTACACTTCCATGTACATTTAATATGAATTAATATGAATTAATATATTCATCCACGTTGTCACATCTGCCTAATTTGAGTCAAGCACTGAGGACCAGCAGTGAACAGTTGTTTCTTTAACAACAACAAAAACGCCCGACTTGAGGGGGACTCGAACCCGTGGTTCCTGTAACCCAGAGAATCAGACTTGAGGGGGACTCGAACCCGTGGTTCCTGTAACCCAGAGAATCAGACTTGAGGGGGACTCGAACCCGTGGTTCCTGTAACCCAGAGAATCAGACTTGAGGGGGACTCGAACCCGTGATTCCTGTAACCCAGAGAATCAGACTTGAGGGGGACTCGAACCCGTGGTTCCTGTAACCCAGAGAATCAGACTTGAGGGGGACTCGAACCCGTGGTTCCTGTAACCCAGAGAATCAGACTTGAGGGGGACTCGAACCTGTGGTTCCTGTAACCCAGAGAATCAGACTTGAGGGGGACTCGAACCCGTGGTTCCTGTAACCCAGAGAATCAGACTTGAGGGTGACTCGAACCCGTGGTTCCTGTAACCCAGAGAATCAGACTTGAGGGGGACTCGAACCCGTGGTTCCTGTAACCCAGAGAATCAGAGTTAAGAGCCTTAGCGCTGCTGAACGCCACTTGGCAGTGATGTCACCCGTTTGACTTCTTTTCTACTATGTACCTCTTGTATAGACGTCCTTTATTCACTAAAAGCACATGGACTGTGTGTTAAACGGATAAGCAACAGCTTGTCATATGTGAGAAAACATGCATTTAGAATTTGTTCAATCTTCAGTAGCTCGTAGCTTAGTCAAGGACCCATCATGCAGCATATCGGTAGTTGTGACAGACCCAAGTGGAACAAAAGTAAACCTCCACTTTGGATGTTTATAAAATTCCCCTGGTGGCCGAGTTGAACCATTTCAAGAAATGCTTTGTTGATTTGTGGAGAAAAAGATTTGGAAGATATTTGATAGGCTGATGAGGAAGATGTTACAGGAAATAATGACTGCCCCTGGGGAGGTTAGCATAGGGCTAACGTGTGGCAGGTTACCTGATGGGGAGGTTAGCATAGGGCTAACGTGTGGCAGGTTACCTGACGGGGAGGTTAGCATAGGGCTAACGTGTGGCAGGTTACCTGATGGGGAGGTTAGCATAGGGCTAACGTGTGGCAGGTTACCTGATGGGGAGGTTAGCATAGGGCTAACGTGTGGCAGGTTACCTGATGGGGAGGTTAGCATAGGGCTAACGTGTGGCAGGTTACCTGATGGGGAGGTTAGCACAGGGCTAACGTGTGGCAGGTTACCTGATGGGACCAGCTACAATGTAGTGAGCGTTCTATCACGTGACACGACGTCAACGACTTCAATTGGCTGATGCCTAAACTTAACCTTAAACGTGTTCTAATGTTGGTAAGTATGACCCCTGTATGACCCCTGTATGTCTGCTGTAGAGGAACAGAGGAATTGGTTGGTAAGCTGGTAAGTATGACCCCTGTATGACCCCTGTATGTCTGCTGCAGAGGAACAGAGGAATTGGTTGGTAAGCTGGTAAGTATGACCCTGTATGACCCCTGTATGTCTGCTGCAGAGGAACAGAGGAATTGGTTGGTAAGCTGGTAAGTATGACCCCTGTATGACCCCTGTATGACCCCTGTATGACCCCTGTATGTCTGCTGCAGAGGAACAACAGAGAAGCAGGACTAAATGAGTTTTTGGTGCTACAGTGGCAAGACAAAGTATGTGAACCCTGTGGAATGACCTGGATTTCTGCATAAATTGTCCATCAAATGTGATCTGATCTTCATCTTAGTCACTACAACAGACAAACACAGTCTGCTTAAACTAATAACACACCAAGTATTGTATGTTTCTTGTCTATATTGAATACATCATTTAAACATTCACGGTGTAGGTTGGGAAAAGTATGTGACCTCCAAGGCTAATGACTTCTCCAAAAGCTAAGTGGAGTCAGGAGTCAGCTAACCTGGAGTCCAATCAATGAGACCAGATTGGAGATGTTGGTTAGAGCAGCCCTGCCCTTTAAAAAACGTTTTCTATTCACAAGAAGCATTGCCTGATGTGAACCATGTCTCGAACAAAAGAGATCTCAGAAGTATCTCTAAAAGCCTTGATGTTCATCAGTCCGTGGTAAGACAAATTGTCTATAAATGGAGAAAGTTCAGCACTGTTGCTACTCTCCCTAGGAGTGGCCGTCCTGCAAAGATGACTGCAAGAGCACAGTGCAGAATGATCAATGAGGTTAAGAAGAATCCTAGAGTGTCAGCTAAAGACTTACAGAAATCTCTGGAACATGCTAACATCTCTGTTGACGAGTCTACGATACATAAAAACACTAAACAAGAATGGTGTTCATGGGAGGACACCACGGAAGAAGCCACTGCTGTCCAAAAAAACATTGCTGCACCGCTGAAGTTTGCAAAAGAGCACCTGGATGTTCCACAGCGCTACTGGAAATATATTCTGTGGACAGATGAAACTACAGTTGAGTTGTTTGGAAGGAAACACAATACTATGTGTGGAGAAAAACAGGCACAGCACACCAAGATCAAAACCTCATCCCAACTGTAAAGTCTGGTGGAGGGAGCATCATGGTTTGGGGCTGCTTTGCTGCCTCAGAACCTGGACAGATTGCTATCTTTGACAGAAAAATGAATTACCAAGTTTATCAAGACATTTTGCAGGAGAATGTAAGGCTATCTGTCCGCCAATTAAAGCTCAACAGAAGTTGGGTGATGCAACAGGACAACGACCCAAAACACAGAAATAAATCAACAACAGAATGGCTTGAACAGAAGAAAATACGCCTTCTGGAGTGGCCCTGTCAGTCCTGACCTCAACCCCATGGAGATGCTGTGGCATGACCTCAAGAGAGCAGTTCTCACCAGACATCCCAAGAATATTGCTGAACTGAAACAGTTTTGTGAAGAGGAATGGTCCAAAATTCCTCCTGACCGTTGTGCAGGTCTGATCCGCAACTACAGAAAACGTTTGGTTGAGGTCATTGCTGCCAAATGAGGGTCAACTAGTTATTTAATCCAAGGGTTCACATACTTTCCCACCCTGCACTGTGAATGTTTACACAGTGTTTTCAATGAAGACATAAAAACATATAATTGTTTGTGTGTTATTAGTTTAAGCAGACTGTAAGTCGCTCTGGATAAGAGCGTCTGCTAAATGACTTAAATGTAATGTAAATGTGTTTGTCTGTTGTTGTGACTTAGATGAAGATCAGATCAAATTTTATGACCAATTTATGCAGAAATCCAGGTATTTCCAAAAGGTTCACATACTTTCCCTAGCCACTGTAAGTGCTCAAAACATGTTGGCTCGCTATTTAAAACATTTCAAAATGGGATGGAAAACAAGCTATAGGAGGAGGAATACTGGCGTTTAGAGCAGCTACAGGCCACGAACGCTAGCTACAGGCCACGGACGCTAGCTACAGGCCACGAACGCTAGCTACAGGCCACGAACGCTAGCTACAGGCCACGGACGCTAGCTACAGGCCACGAACGCTAGCTACAGGCCACGGACGCTAGCTACAGGCCACGAACGCTAGCTACAGGCCACGGACGCTAGCTACAGACCACGAACGCTAGCTACAGGCCACGAACGCTAGCTACAGGCCACGGACGCTAGCTACAGGCCACGAACGCTAGCTACAGGCCACGGACGCTAGCTACAGGCCACGAACGCTAGCTACAGACCACGAACGCTAGCTACAGGCCACGGACGCTAGCTACAGGCCACGAACGCTAGCTACAGACCACGAACGCTAGCTACAGGCCACGGACGCTAGCTACAGGCCACGAACGCTAGCTACAGGCCACGAACGCTAGCTACAGGCCACGAACGCTAGCTACAGGCCACGAACGCTAGCTACAGGCCACGGACGCTAGCTACAGGCCACGAACGCTAGCTACAGGCCACGGACGCTAGCTACAGGCCACGGACGCTAGCTACAGGCCACGGACGCTAGCTACAGGCCACGGACGCTAGCTACAGGCCACGGACGCTAGCTGATGTGTCTATAGCATTTTCTTCTATACCTGGAGTCTCAGTATGTGTTTGTGCGTGTCTGCGTGAAAGCTTGTTCTGCAGCGTCAAGGGAAACCAAGGTGAAACAGTTTACAGGGAAACTCTCATGGCACCTTGTTACCTCAGTGTCTCCTTCAAGCTCTTTCTCTCAGTGCAGAGAGGCAGGGAGAGCCGGAGGGGCAGGGAGAGCCGGAGGGACAGGGAGACACTTGACATTTCCGGCTCGTCTTTAAAGAGCACCTTAACCTTTCCCAACACCCATACAACCACACGTTTTAGACGGCCCAAACAATGCCTGATGGGCCACTCAGAACAGGAATAAATAAGAGAAAACAACAAGCATAGCAAGATGATAGGGAGCGTGCCAATAAGTCATTTAATAAATGAGGTGGAAATATTAATTTGAGGGGAAATAGTTTGAAGGAGATTAGCTGGAGTCCACTTGACTAGACTAATGTTTATGACAGCGTAGTAATCCTTCTACTATTTTAACAACTCCATGAATGTGGTTTCTCACACCTCAGCAGTGTGTGTTTGTGTAATTAATGTGTAATTAATGCAGACAGACAGTCAGTCGATCAGGCAGACAGACAGTTAGTCGATCAGGCAGACAGACAGTTAGTCGATCAGGCAGACAGTTAGTCGATCAGGCAGACAGACAGTCAGTCGATCAGGCAGACAGACAGTCAGTCGATCAGGCAGACAGACAGTCAGTCGATCAGGCAGACAGACAGTTAGTCGATCAGGCAGACAGACAGTTAGTCGATCAGGCAGACAGTTAGTCGATCAGGCAGACAGACAGGCAGTCAGCTTCCTCCTGAGGCCCTCTTTCTCCTTTCAAGTGATGTTAAAGTAGCTGTGTAATTTCAGGTCCATAATTACCTGGGATTAGAGACCAGGTGGTATTAAAGCAACTACAACACAACACTCTAGCAGAGAGAGACACACACACACACACTCTAGCAGAGAGAGACACACACACACACACACACTCTAGCAGAGAGAGACACACACACACACACTCTAGCAGAGAGAGACACACACACACTAGCAGAGAGAGACACATACACACACACTCTAAGAGGCCTTTAGACCGCGAGAGACGGGGAGTAGCATCGAGTGGGAGAAAACACACACTACAACAAAAGGTTTAACCACAAAAAATATTCACTCACTGCAGAGGCAGAGAACAGGGTGTGTGTGTGTGTGTGTGTGTGTGTGTGTGTGTGTGTGTGTGTGTGTGTGTGTGTGTGTGTGTGTGTGTGTGTGTGTGTGTGTGTGTGTGTGTGTGTGTGTGTGTGCACATAGCTATGAGACCCCCAGTGACCCCTATCAATAATAATGCATTCTCCTCTGAAACATGAACATTCTCCATAATAAACCAAGGTTGTGTTTCCAGACCACAGAGAGATAAAGGTACATAGATGGACTCATACAGTTAAACATCAGACAGCCAATAACAGAACAAACAGCATATCTGTCTCCACAAGAATCACACATTTCCTTAAGACACAAGGATGGGAGGGGAGAGACACAATTTATCAAACGGGATGGTGTCTCGCCCAAAGCAAAGTACGTGTGTGTGTGTGTGTGTGTGTGTGTGTGGAATAGAATTGACACATCTATGTTTCTGGGCTCGGGGGTAGGATTAGAGAAAACCTCCGCCTCGACCCAACAAACATTCCATAGTAAAAAAAATGAAAAGGAAACCTTCATTACAAAACCCCTCCTGCTATCACACACACACACACACACACACACACACACACACACACACACACACACACACACACACACACACACACACACACACACACACACACACACACACACACACACACACACACACACACACACACACACACACACACACACACACCTTACAGCGCTGTGGAGCGTCGGGCCAAAAATACAACCCGACAGACAAGAGATTCCATTATTTCTGACGCCTCGGTGTCAACAACCAAAGCACATCCGGCGGGGCGGCCGAGGGGGGAAGGGAGGAGAGGAGAGGAGGAGAGTGGAGGAGAGAGGAGAGGGAGGAGAGGAGAGGAGAGGAGAGGAGGGGGAGAGGGGAGGAGAGAGGAGAGGAGGAGAGAGGAGAGTGGAGGAGAGGGGTAGGGAGGAGGGGAGGAGGAGAGGGGAGGAGAGGAGGAGAGTAGGGAGGAGAGGGGTAGGGAGGAGAGGAGAGGAGGAGAGAGGAAAGGGGTAGAGAGGAGAGGAGAGGAGGAGAGGGGAGAGTGGAGGAGAGAGGAGAGGGGTAGGGAGGAGAGGAGGAGAGAGGAGAGGGGTAGGGAGGAGAGGAGGGAGGAGGAGAGGAGAGGGGGGGAGGAGAGGAGGAGAGAGGAGAGGGGTAGGGAGGAGAGGAGAGAAGAGAGGGGTAGGGAGGAGAGGAGAGGAGAGTGGAGGAGAGAGGAGAGGGGTAGGGAGGAGAGGAGGGGGGGAGGGAGGAGAGAGGAGAGGGGTAGGGAGGAGAGGAGGGGGGGGGGGGAGGAGAGGAGAGGAGGAGAGGAGAGGAGGGGAGGAGAGAGGAGAGGAGAAAGGAGGAGAGGAGAGGAGAGAGGTAGGGAGGAGAGGAGAGAGGAGAGGGGTAGGGAGGAGAGGAGAGAGGAGAGGGGTAGGGAGGGAGGAGAGGAGGAGAGGGGGTAGGGAGGAGAGAGGAGAGGAGAGGAGGGGGTAGGGAGGAGATATGTAGGACTATCTGAGGGTCAGAAGTAGAATACATCATGTAGGACTATCTGAGTCAGAAGTAGAATACATCATGTAGGACTATCTGAGTCAGAAGTAGAATACATCATGTAGGACTATCTGAGGGTCAGAAGTAGAATACATAATGTAGGACTATCTGAGTCAGAAGTCACATAGAGAAAGGGCCACCACCGAGAAAGGGCCACACAGAGAAAGGGCCACACAGAGAAAGGGCCACCACAGAGAAAGGGCCACCACAGAGAAAGGGCCACCACAGAGAAAGGGCCACACAGAGAAAGGGCCACCACAGAGAAAGGGCCACACAGAGAAAGGGCCACCAGAGAGAAAGGGCCACAGAGAAAGGGCCACCACAGAGAAAGGGCCACATAGAGAAAGGGCCACCACAGAGAAAGGGCCACACAGAGAAAGGGCCACCACAGAGAAAGGGCCACCACCGAGAAAGGGCCACACAGAGAAAGGGCCACACGGAGAAAGGGGTACACGGAGAAAGGGCCACACAGAGAAAGGGCCACCACAGAGAAATACACAGAGAAAGGGCCACACAGAGAAAGGGCCACCACAGAGAAAGGGCCACACAGAGAAAGGGCCAGGACAGAGAAAGGGCCACACAGAGAAAGGGCCACACAGAGAAAGGGGTAGGGAGTCAGAAGAGAGGGTAGAGAAAGGGCCACACTGAGAAATGGCCACCACAGAGAAAGGGCCACCACAGAGAATGAGGGGTAAGAGAGGATAGGGGGTAGGGCCACATAGAGAAAAGGCCACATAGAGAAAGGGCCACCACAGAGAAAGGGCCACCACCTGAGAAAGGGCCACACAGAGAAAGGGCCACCACCGAGAAAGGGCCACAGGAGAGAAAGGGCCACACAGAGAAAGGGCCACACGGAGAAAGGGCCACCACAGAGAAAGGGCCACCACAGAGAAAGGGCCACACAGAGAAAGGGCCACCACAGAGAAAGGGCCACACAGAGAAAGGGCCACATAGAGAAAGGGCCACACAGAGAAATGGCCACCACAGAGAAAGGGCCACCACAGAGAAAGGGCCACCACAGAGAAAGGGCCACATAGAGAAAAGGCCACATAGAGAAAGGGCCACCACAGAGAAAGGGCCACCACCGAGAAAGGGCCACACAGAGAAAGGGCCACACAGAGAAAGGGCCACCACAGAGAAAGGGCCACACAGAGAAAGGGCCACCACAGAGAAAGGGCCACACAGAGAAAGGGCCACCACAGAGAAAGGGCCACCACCGAGAAAGGGCCACACAGAGAAAGGGCCACACGGAGAAAGGGCCACATGGAGAAAGGGCCACCACAGAGAAAGGGCCACCACAGAGAAAGGGCCACACAGAGAAAGGGCCACCACAGAGAAAGGGCCACCACAGAGAAAGGGCCACATAGAGAAAGGGCCACCACAGAGAAAGGGCCACCACAGAGAAAGGGCCACACAGAGAAAGGGCCACCACAGAGAAAGGGCCACCACAGAGAAAGGGCCACCACAGAGAAAGGGCCACCACAGAGAAAGGGCCACAGAGAAAGGGCCACACAGAGAAAGGGCCACCACAGAGAAAGGGCCACCACAGAGAAAGGGCCACCACAGAGAAAGGGCCACCACAGAGAAAGGGCCACCACAGAGAAAGGGCCACCACAGAGAAAGGGCCACCACAGAGAAAGGGCCACCACAGAGAAAGGGCCACCACAGAGAAAGGGCCACCACAGAGAAAGGGCCACACAGAGAAAGGGCCACCACAGAGAAAGGGCCACCACAGAGAAAGGGCCACGGCAAACTGATCAGGATCTAATAAAGGCCTGTACCCTGGGACGAGTCAGAGAGAGAGAACAGGGAGAGGCTTCCCTTTCTGATCAGACTCCTCCCTCTTCCTCTCTTCTCCCTCCTCTCACAACCTCTCCTCCTCTCCTCTCTTCTCCCTCCTCTCACAACCTCTCCTCCCTCCTCCTCTCCTCTCACTCCTCTCTTCTCCCTCCTCTCACAACCTCTCCTCCCTCCTCTCATTCCTCTCTTCTCCCTCCTCTCACCCTCCCTCCCTCCTCCAACCTCTCCTCCCTCCTCCTCTCCTCTCCCTCCTCTCTTCTCCCTCCTCTCACAACCTCTCTCCCTCCTCTCACAACCTCTCCTCCCTCCTCTCACCTCCTTCTCTTCTCCCTCCTCTCACAACCTCTCTCCTCCTCCTCCTCTCCTCTCACTCCTCTCTTCTCTCCTCTCACAACCTTCCTCCCTCCTCTCACAACCTCTCCTCCCTCCTCCTCTTCTCTCATCTCCTCTCTTCTCCCTCCTCTCACAACCTCTCCTCCCTCCTCCCTCTCCTCTAACTCCTCTCTTCTCCCTCCTCTCACAACCTCTCCTCCCTCCTCCTCTCCTCCTCTTCTCCCTCCTCTTTTTCCATCCGTTGTCATAGTGTTCCTGTCTTCCCAGCCCTCCTCCTTTCCTCACATCTGCCCCCTCCTAACCTCATCTCCTCTGCCCCCTCCTCCTCTCCTCCCTCCTCCTCTTCCCCCTCCTAACCTCATCTCCTCTCTTCCTCCTTTCCTCTCCTCTCCCCCTCCTTTCCTCACATCTTCCCCTCCTAACCTCATCTCTTCCCCCTCCTGCCCCCTCCTAACCTCATCTCCTCTGCTGCCATCTCCTCTGCCCCTCCTAACCTCATCTCCTCTGCCCCCTCCTAACCTCATCTCCTCTTCCCCCTCCTAACCTCATCTCCTCTGCCCCCTCCTAACCTCATCTCCTCTGCCCCTCCTAACCTCCTCTCCTCTCCCCCTCCTTCTCCTCTTCTGCCCCCTCCTAACCTCATCTCCTCTGCCCCCTCCTAACCTCATCTCCTTTCTTCCCCCTCCTAACCTCATCTCCTCTGCCCCCTCCTAACCTCATCTCCTCTTCCCCTCCTCTAACCTCATCTCCTCTTCCCCTCCTAACCTCATCTCCTCTGCCTCATCTCCCTCCTCCTAACCTCATCTCCTCTGCCCCCTCCTAACCTCATCTCCTCTGCCCCCTCCTAACCTCATCTCCTCTGCCCCCTCCTAACCTCATCTCCTCTGTCCCCTCCTAACCTCATCTCCTCTCCCCCTCCTTTCCTCACATCTGCCCCTCCTAACCTCATCTCCTCTGCCCCTCATCTCCTCTGCCCTTCCCTCCTAACCTCATCTCCTCTGCCCCCTCCTAACCTCATCTCCTCTGCCCTTCCTCCCAACCTCATCTCCTCTGCCCCCTCCTAACCTCATCTCCTCTGCCCCCTCCTAACCTCATCTCCTCTGCCCCCTCTAACCTCATCTCCTCTGCCCCCTCCTAACCTCATCTCCTCTTCCCCCTCCTAACCTCATCTCCTCTGCCCCCTCCTAACCTCCTCTTCCCCCTCCTAACCTCATCTCCTCTTCCCCTCCTAACCTCATCTCCTCTGCCCCCTCCTAACCTCATCTCATCTGCCCCCTCCTAACCTCCTCTCCTCTGTCCCCTCCTAACCTCCTCTCCTCTGCCCCCTTCTAACCTCATCTCCTCTGCCCCCTCCTAACCTCATCTCCTCTGCCCCCTCCTAACCTCATCTCCTCTGCCCCCTTCTAACCTCATCTCCTCTGCCCCTCCTAACCTCATCTCCTCTGCCCCTTCTAACCTCATCTCCTCATCTCCTCTTCCCCCTCCTAACCTCATCTCCTCTTCCCCCTCCTAACCTCATCTCCTCTGCCCCCTCCTAACCTCATCTCCTCTCCCCCTCCTTTCCTCACATCTGCCCCCTCCTAACCTCATCTCCTCTCCCCCTTCTTTCCTCACATCTGCCCCCTCCTAACCTCATCTCCTCTCCCCCTCCTTTCCTCACATCTGCCCCCTCCTAACCTCATCTCCTCTTCCCCCTCCTAACCTCATCTCCTCTGCCCCCTCCTAACCTCATCTCCTCTGCCCCTCCTAACCTCATCTCCTCTTCCCCCTCCTAACCTCATCTCCTCTTCCCCTCCTAACCTCATCTCCTCTTCCCCTCCTAACCTCATCTCCTCCTAACCTCATCTCCTCTGCCCCCTCCTAACCTCCTCTCCTCTCCCCTCCTTTCCTCACCTCTGCCCCCTCCTAACCTCATCTCCTCTCCCCCTCCTTTCCTCACATCTGCCCCCTCCTAACCTCATCTCCTCTTCCCCCTCCTAACCTCATCTCCTCCTAACCTCATCTCCTCTGCCCCCTCCTAACCTCCTCTCCTCTCCCCCTCCTTTCCTCACCTCTGCCCCCTCCTAACCTCATCTCCTCTCCCCCTCCTTTCCTCACATCTGCCCCCTCCTAACCTCATCTCCTCTGCCCCTCCTAACCTCCTCTCCCTCCCTCCTTTCCTCACATCTGCCCCCTCCTAACCTCATCTCCTCTGCCCCCTCCTAACCTCCTCTCCCTCTCCCCCTCCTTTCCTCACATCTTCCCCCTCCTAACCTCATCTCCTCTTCCCCCTCCTAACCTCATCTCCTCTGCCCCCTCCTAACCTCATCTCCTCTGCCCCTCCTAACCTCATCTCCTCTGCCCCCTCCTAACCTCATCTCCTCTTCCCCCTCCTAACCTCATCTCCTCTGCCCCCTCCTAACCTCATCTCCTCTGCCCCCTCCTAACCTCATCTCCTCTGCCCCCTCCTAACCTCATCTCCTCTGCCCCCTCCTAACCTCTCCCCCTCCTTTCCTCACATCTGCCCCCTCCTAACCTCATCTCCTCTGCCCCCTCCTAACCTCCTCTCTCCCTCCTTTCCTCACATCTTCCCCCTCCTAACCTCATCTCCTCTGCCCCCTCCTAACCTCATCTCCTCTTCCCCCTCCTAACCTCATCTCCTCTACCCCCTCCTAACCTCATCTCCTCTGCCCCCTCCTAACCTCATCTCCTCTGCCCCTCCTAACCTCATCTCCTCTTCCCCTCCTAACCTCATCTCCTCTTCCCCTCCTAACCTCATCTCCTCTTCCCCCTCCTAACCTCATCTCCTCTGTCCCCTCCTAACCTCCTCTCCCCCTCTTTTCCTCACATCTGCCCCCTCCTAACCTCATCTCCTCTGCCCCCTCCTAACCTCATCTCCTCTGCCCTTCCCTCCTAACCTCATCTCCTCTGCCCCCTCCTAACCTCATCTCCTCTGCCCTTCCTCCTAACCTCATCTCCTCTGCCCCCTCCTAACCTCATCTCCTCTGCCCCCTCCTAACCTCATCTCCTCTGCCCCCTTCTAACCTCATCTCCTCTGCCCCCTCCTAACCTCATCTCCTCTGCCCCCTCCTAACCTCATCTCCTCTTCCCCTCCTAACCTCATCTCCTCTGCCCCTCCTAACCTCATCTCCTCTTCCCCTCCTAACCTCATATCCTCTTCCCCCTCCTAACCTCATCTCCTCTGCCCTTCCCTCCTAACCTCATCTCCTCTGCCCCCTCCTAACCTCATCTCCTCTGCCCTTCCCTCCTAACCTCATCTCCTCTGCCCCCTCCTAACCTCATCTCCTCTGCCCCTCCTAACCTCATCTCCTCTGCCCCCTTCTAACCTCATCTCCTCTGCCCCCTCCTAACCTCATCTCCTCTGCCCCCTCCTAACCTCCACTCCTCTTCCCCCTCCTAACCTCATCTCCTCTGCCCCCTCCTAACCTCATCTCCTCTTCCCCCTCCTAACCTCATCTCCTCTTCCCCCTCCTAACCTCATCTCCTCTGCCCCCTCCTAACCTCATCTCATCTGCCCCCTCCTAACCTCCTCTCCTCTGTCCCCTCCTAACCTCCTCTCCTCTGCCCCCTTCTAACCTCATCTCCTCTGCCCCCTCCTAACCTCATCTCCTCTGCCCCCTCCTAACCTCATCTCCTCTGCCCCCTTCTAACCTCATCTCCTCTGCCCCTCCTAACCTCATCTCCTCTGCCCCCTTCTAACCTCATCTCCTCATCTCCTCTTCCCCCTCCTAACCTCATCTCCTCTTCCCTCCTAACCTCATCTCCTCTGCCCCCTCCTAACCTCATCTCCTCTCCCCTCCTTTCCTCACATCTGCCCCCTCCTAACCTCATCTCCTCTCCCCCTTCTTTCCTCACATCTGCCCCCTCCTAACCTCATCTCCTCCTCCCCCTCCTTTCCTCACATCTGCCCCCTCCTAACCTCATCTCCTCTTCCCCCTCCTAACCTCATCTCCTCTGCCCCCTCCTAACCTCATCTCCTCTTCCCCCTCCTAACCTCATCTCCTCTTCCCCCTCCTAACCTCATCTCCTCTTCCCCCTCCTAACCTCATCTCCTCCTAACCTCATCTCCTCTGCCCCCTCCTAACCTCCTCTCCTCTCCCCCTCCTTTCCTCACCTCTGCCCCCTCCTAACCTCATCCCTCTCCCCCCTCCTTTCCTCACATCTGCCCCCTCCTAACCTCATCTCCTCTTCCCCCTCCTAACCTCATCTCCTCCTAACCTCATCTCCTCTGCCCCCTCCTAACCTCCTCTCCTCTCCCTCCTTTCCTCACCTCTGCCCCTCCTAACCTCATCTCCTCTCCCCCTCCTTTCCTCACATCTGCCCCTCCTAACCTCATCTCTCAACCTCTCCTCCCTCCTTTCCTCATCTTCCCCTCCCTCCTCTGCCCCCTCCTAACCTCATCTCCTCTTCCCCTCCTAACCTCATCTCCTCTGCTCCTCCTAACCTCATCTCCTCTGCCCCCTCCTAACCTCATCTCCTCTGCCCCCTCCTAACCTCATCTCCTCTTCCCCCTCCTAACCATCTCCTCTTCCCCTCCTAACCTCATCTCCTCTTCCCCCTCCTAACCTCATCTCTCTGTCCCCTCCTAACCTCCTCTCCCCCTCCCTCATCATCTGCCCCCTCCTAACCTCATCTCTGCCCCCTCCTATCTCCTCTGCCCCTCCTAACCTCATCTCCTCTGCCCTCCTAACCTCATCTCTCCTCATCTCCCTCTGCCCCCTCCTAACCTCATCTCCTCTGCCCTTCCTCCTAACCTCATCTCCTCTGCCCCCTTCTAACCTCATCTGCCCCCTCCTAACCTCATCTCCTCTGCCCCCTCTAACCTCATCTCCTCTGCCCCTCCTAACCTCATCTCCTCTGCCCCCTCCTAACCTCATCCTCCCCTCTCCTCTCTCCTCTGCCCCCTCCTAACCTCATCTCCTCTTCCCCCTAACCTCATAACCTCATCTCCTCTGCCCTTCCCTCCTAACCTCATCTCCTCTGCCCCCTCCTAACCTCATCTCCTCTGCCCTTCCCTCCTCCTCATCTCCTCTGCCCCCTCCTAACCTCATCTCCTCTGCCCCCTCCTAACCTCATCTCCTCTGCCCCCTTCTAACCTCATCTCCTCTGCCCCTCCTAACCTCATCTCCTCTGCCCCCTCCTAACCTCATCTCCTCTTCCCCTCCTAACCTCATCTCCTCTGCCCCCTCCTCCTCATCTCCTCTTCCCCCTCCTAACCTCATCTCCTCTTCCCCCTCCTAACCTCATCTCCTCTGCCCCCTCCTAACCTCATCTCATCTGCCCCCTCCTAACCTCCTCTCCTCTGTCCCCTCCTCCTCTCCTCTGCCCCCTTCTAACCTCATCTCCTCTGCCCCTCCTAACCTCATCTCCTCTGCCCCTCCTAACCTCATCTCCTCTGCCCCCTTCTAACCCTCCTCTGCCCCCTCCTAACCTCATCTCCTCTGCCCCCTTCTAACCTCATCTCCTCATCTCCTCTTCCCCCTCTAACCTCATCTCCTCTTCCCCTCCTAACCTCATCTCCTCTGCCCCTCCCTAACCTCATCTCCTCTCCCCCTCTCACATCCCCTCCTAACCTCATCTCCTCTCCCCTTCTTTCCTCACATCTGCCCCCTCCTAACCTCATCTCCTCTCCCCTCCTTTCCTCATCTGCCCCCTCCTAACCTCTCCTCTTCCCCCTCCTAACCTCATCTCCTCTGCCCCCTCCTAACCTCATCTCCTCTTCCCCTCCTAACCTCATCTCCTCTCCTAACCTCATCTCCTCTTCCCCCTCCTAACCTCATCTCCTCCTAACCTCATCTCCTCTGCCCCCTCCTAACCTCCTCTCCTCTCCCCTCCTTTCCTCACCTCTGCCCCCTCCTAACCTCATCTCCTTTCCTCTGCTGCCCTCCTAACCTCATCTCCTCTTCCCCTCCTAACCTCATCTCCTCCTAACCTCATCTCCTCTGCCCTCCTAACCTCCTCTCCTCTCCCCCTCCTTTCCTCACCTCTGCCCCCTCCTAACCTCATCTCCTCTCCCCCTCCTTTCCTCACATCTGCCCCCTCCTAACCTCATCTCCTCTGCCCCCTCCTAACCTCCTCCCTCCCTCCTTTCCTCACATCTGCCCCCTCCTAACCTCATCTCCTCTGCCCCTCCTAACCTCCTCTCATCCTTTCCTCACATCTTCCCCCTCCTAACCTCTCCTCTTACCCCTCCTAACCTCATCTCCTCTGCCCCCTCCTAACCTCATCTCCTCTGCCCCTCCTAACCTCATCTCCTCTTCCCTCATCTCCTCTGCCCCCTCCTAACCTCATCTCCTCTGCCCCCTCCTAACCTCATCTCCTCTGCCCCCTCCTAACCTCATCTCCTCTGCCCCTCCTAACCTCCTCTCCTCTCCCCCTCCTTTCCTCACATCTGCCCCCCTAACCTCATCTCCTCTGCCCCTCCTAACCTCCTCTCCTCCCTCCTTTCCTCCATCTTCCCCCTCCTAACCTCATCTCCTCTGCCCCCTCCTAACCTCATCTCCTCTACCCCTCCTAACCTCATCTCCTCTGCCCCTCCTAACCTCATCTCCTCTGCCCCCTCCTAACCTCATCTCCTCTTCCCCCCTAACCTCATCTCCTCTTCCCCCTCCTAACCCCCCTCTTCCCCCTCCTAACCTCATCTCCTCTGTCCCCTCCTAACCTCCTCTCCCCCCTTTTCCTCACATCTGCCCCCTCCTAACCTCATCTCCTCTGCCCCCTCCTAACCTCATCTCCTCTGCCCTTCCTCCTAACCTCATCTCCTCTGCCCCCTCCTAACCTCATCTCCTCTGCCCTTCCCTCCTAACCTCATCTCCTCTGCCCCCTCTAACCCATCTCCTCTGCCCCCTCCTAACCTCATCTCCTCTGCCCCTCCCTCATCTCCTCTGCCCCCTCCTAACCTCATCTCCTCTTCCCCCTCCTAACCTCATCTCCTCTGCCCCTCCTAACCTCATCTCCTCTTCCCTCCTAACCTCATCTCCTCTGCCCTCCTAACCTCATCTCCTCTGCCCCCTCCTAACCTCATCTCCTCTGCCCCCTCCTAACCTCATCTCCTCTGTCCCTCCTAACCTCCTCCTCTGCCCCCTTCTAACCTCATCTCCTCTGCCCCCTCCTAACCTCATCTCCTCTGCCCCTCCTAACCTCATCTCCTCTGCCCCTTCTAACCTCATCTCCTCTGCCCCTCCTAACCTCATCTCCTCTGCCCCCTTCTAACCTCATCTCCTCTGCCCCCTCCTAACCTCATCTCCTCTCCTCTGCCCCTCCTAACCTCATCTCCTCTTCCCCTCCTAACCTCATCTCCTCTTCCCCCTCCTAACCTCATCTCCTCCCCCTCCTAACCTCATCTCCTCTCCCCCTCCTTTCTCTCTGCCCCCTCCTAACCTCATCTCCTCCCTCCTTTCCTCACATCTGCCCCCTCCTAACCTCATCTCCTCCCTCTCCTAACCTCATCTCCTCTGCCCCCTCCTAACTATCTCCTCTGCCCCTCCTAACCTCATCTCCTCTCCCTCCTCCCTCCTCCTTCCCCCCTAACCTCATCTCCCTAACCTCATCTCCTCTGCCCCCTCCTAACCTCCTCTCCTCTCCCCCTCCTTTCCTCCCTCTGCCCCCTCCTAACCTCATCTCCTCTCCCCCCCTTTCCTCACATCTGCCCCCCTCATCTCCTCTGCCCCCTCCTAACCTCATCTCCTCTGCCCCCTCCTAACCTCATCTCCTCTGCCCCCTCCAAACCTCATCTCCTCTGCCCCTCCCTAACCTCATCTCCTCTTCCCCTCCTAACGTCATCTCCTCTTCCCCTCCTAACGTCATCTCCTCCCCCCTCCTAACCTCATCTCCTCTTCCTCCTAACCTCATCTCCTCTTCCCCCTCCTAACCTCATCTCCTCTGCCCCCTCCTAACCTCATCTCCTCTGCCCCCTCCTAACCTCATCTCCTCTGCCCCCTTCTAACCTCATCTCCTCTGCCCCTCCTAACCTCATCTCCTCTGCCCCTCCTAACCTCATCCTCTTCCCCCTCCTAACCTCATCTCCTCTGCCCCTCCTAACCTCATCTCCTCTTCCCCCTCCTAACCTCATCTCCTCTTCCCCCTCCTAACCTCATCTCCTCTTCCCCCTCCTAACCTCCTCTCCTCTGTCCCCTCCTAACCTCCTCTCCTCTGTCCCCTCCTAACCTCCTCTCCTCTGCCCCCTTCTAACCTCATCTCCTCTGCCCCCTCCTAACCTCATCTCCTCTGCCCCCTCCTAACCTCATCTCCTCTGCCCCCTTCTAACCTCATCTCCTCTGCCCCTCCTAACCTCATCTCCTCTGCCCCCTTCTAACCTCATCTCCTCTGCCCCCTCCTAACCTCATCTCCTCTGCCCCCTCCTAACCTCATCTCCTCTTCCCCCTCCTAACCTCATCTCCTCTTCCCCTCCTAACCTCATCTCCTCTTCCCCTCCTAACCTCATCTCCTCTGCCCCCTCTAACCTCATCTCTCTCCCCCTCCTTTCCTCACATCTGCCCCCTCCTAACCTCATCTCCTCTCCCCCTCCTTTCCTCACATCTGCCCCCTCCTAACCTCATCTCCTCTTCCCCCTCCTAACCTCATCTCCTCTGCCCCTCCTAACCTCATCTCCTCTGCCCCCTCCTAACCTCATCTCCTCTTCCCTCTCCTAACCTCATCTCCTCTTCCCCCTCCTAACCTCATCTCCTCTTCCCCTCCTAACCTCATGTCCTCCTAACCTCATCTCCTCTGCCCCCTCCTAACCTCCTCTCCTCTCCCCCTCCTTTCCTCACCTCTGCCCCCTCCTAACCTCATCTCCTCTCCCCTCCTTTCCTCACATCTGCCCCTCCTAACCTCATCTCCTCTGCCCCCTCCTAACCTCATCTCCTCTGCCCCCTCCTAACCTCATCTCCTCTGCCCCCTCCTAACCTCATCTCCTCTGCCCCCTCCTAACCTCATCTCCTCTGCCCCCTCCTAACCTCATCTCCTCTTCCCCCTCCTAACCTCATCTCCTCTTCCCCCTCCTAACGTCATCTCCTCTTCCCCCTCCTAACCTCAACTCCTCTTCCCCCTCCTAACCTCATCTCCTCTTCCCTCCTAACCTCATCTCCTCTTCCCCTCCTAACCTCATCTCCTCTTCCCCATCTCCTCTGCCCCCTCCTAACCTCATCTCCTCTGCCCCCTCCTAACCTCATCTCCTCTTCCCCCTCCTAACCTCATCTCCTCTTCCCCCTCCTAACCTCATCTCCTCTGGCCCCTCCTAACCTCATCTCCTCTGCCCCTCCTAACCTCATCTCCTCTGCCCCCTCCTAACCTCATCTCCTCTGCCCTTCCCTCCTTTCCTCACCTCTTCCCCTCCATCCCTCCTCTCCTCTCCCCCCTCCTTTCCTCACCTCTGTCCCCTCCTAACCTCATCTCCTCTGCCCCCTCCTAACCTCATCTCCTCTGCCCTTCCCTCCTTTCCTCACCTCTTCCCCTCCATCCATCCTCTCCTCTGCTCCCTCCTTCATGTATCTCCTCCTGTCCTGTCTGTTGAGGTATGTTTATTCTGATCAGGCCCTGCATAGCGTCACAGGGGTGACTTTGTAATTATGTTCATTTTAATTGGCTTCCTGCTATCACCCCTCTCATCACTTATGAGTCCACGCCGACCGCCCCGGACAATGCATGGGGCCCTGCATTGCTGCTGCTGCGTGTGTGTGTGTGTGTGTGTGTGTGTGTGTGTGTGTGTGTGTGTGTGTGTGGGGGGTCTGTGTGTGTGTGTGTGTGTGTAGGGTAGACACACACCACCCCCCTCCAACCTCTTTACCTGCAGAGCATAATTCCATCAGGAAGTGCCTCCTTCCTTAATGAGTTTTCCCATCCGTTAGCAGCAGCTTAGATTCATTGATAAACGTTGTGGTTATCGGGGGACGATCGGTGACCTCCTGCACCCCTAATTTGTTTGTGGAAGACGGCAGTTAAAAGGAGATTAATGGGCTATAGATTTATGACTGAGGGCCCAGGACCACCATCCTACCATCCAGTTATAAACCCTCCTTCACTTATTCATCCATGAAGAGGAGGAGGAGGAGGAGGAGAGGAGGAGGAGGAGGAGGAGGAGGAGGGGGCAGAGGAGGAGGAGGAAGAGACAGAGGAGGAGGGGGAGGAGGAAGCAGAGGAGGGGAGGAGGAAGAGGAGGAAGAGGCAGAGGAGGAGGAGGAGAGAGGGAGAGGGAGGAGGCAGAGGAGGAAGGGAAGGAGGAGGAAGAGGCAGAGGAGGAAGGGCAGAGGAGGAAGAGGAGAGGAGGCAGAGGAGGAAGAGGGGAGGAGGAGGAAGAGGAGGAGGAGGGAGGAAGGAAGAAGAGGGGAAGGAAGGAAGGAAGAAGGAGGAGGAAGGTGGGCTGAGGGGTTTGCCATCTCCTTCAACATCCATACAGACCATTTGTTGTGTGGAGAGACAGAGTCACACACACACACACACACACACACACACACACACACACACACACACACACACACACACACACACACACACACACACACACACACACACACACACACACACACACACACACACACACACACACACACACACACACACGGGTATTGTACATTAGGAAGGAGAGCTGTTTTTCCTTCCTCCTAGTGTTGTTGTTTATCTCTAACAGGATCATCCCAGCTCCTCCATATTATAAACATCCACAGCAGCCACCCCCTCTAACTCTCTCAGCCAAAGCCCATTTGTTAAGGCGTATGAGGAGTATGAGTAATACCTCCTCTGACAAGCTAAAGCCAGCGCTTCCACCACATTATAGCCTGTTACACGTTGGCAGAGCGAGCCAACGAACCAACGAGCGTCGTGCACATCTGGCAACAACCGTCTCTACCACCCTTTGTCTATACCACCTCTGAATACGTTATTTCATGTTGTTCAGGGAAGGTTTTAGTATTTGCATGGCTATGGATGTAGAGTAGAACAGGCCTGGAGAGAGAACCAGTAAGTTCTGTGTGGATGTAGAGTAGAACAGGCCTGGAGAGAGAACCAGTAAGTTCTGTATGGCTATGGATGAACCAGAGAGAACCAGTAAGTTCTGTATGGCTGTGGATGTAGAGTAGAACAGACCTGGAGAGAGAACCAGTAAGTTCTGTATGGCTATGGATGTAGAGTAGAACAGACCTGGAGAGAGAACCAGTAAGTTCTGTATGACTATGGATGTAGAGTAGAACAGACCTGGAGAGAGAACCAGTAAGTTCTGTATGTAAGTTCATGGATGTAGAGTAGAACAGGCCTGGAGAGAGAACCAGTAAGTTCTGCATGAACAGGCCTGGAGAGAGAACCAGTAAGTTCTGTATGACTATGGATGTAGAGTAGAACAGGCCTGGAGAGAGAACCAGTAAGTTCTGTATGACTATGGATGTAGAGTAGAACAGACCTGGAGAGAGAACCAGTAAGTTCTGTATGGCTGTGGATGTAGAGTAGAACAGGCCTGGAGAGAGAACCAGTAAGTTCTGTATGACTATGGATGTAGAGTAGAACAGGCCTGGAGAGAGAACCAGTAAGTTCTGTATGGCTATGGATGTAGAGTAGAACAGGCCTGGAGAGAGAACCAGTAAGTTCTGTATGACTATGGATGTAGAGTAGAACAGACCTGGAGAGAGAACCAGTAAGTTCTGTATGACTATGGATGTAGAGTAGAACAGACCTGGAGAGAGAACCAGTAAGTTCTGTATGACTATGGATGTAGAGTAGAACAGACCTGGAGAGAGAACCAGTAAGTTCTGCATGGCTATAGAGTAGAACAGACCTGGAGAGAGAACCAGTAAGTTCTGTATGACTATGGATGTAGAGTAGAACAGACCTGGAGAGAGAACCAGTAAGTTCTGTATGACTATGGATGTAGAGTAGAACAGGCCTGGAGAGAGAACCAGTAAGTTCTGTATGACTATGGATGTAGAGTAGAACAGGCCTGGAGAGAGAACCAGTAAGTTCTGCATGGATGTAGAGTAGAACAGGCCTGGAGAGAGAACCAGTAAGTTCTGCATGGATGTAGAGTAGAACAGGCCTGGAGAGAGAACCAGTAAGTTCTGTATGACTATGGATGAGAGAACAGGCCTGGAGAGAGAACCAGTAAGTTCTGTATGACTATGGATGTAGAGTAGAACAGACCTGGAGAGAGAACCAGTAAGTTCTGTATGACTATGGATGTAGAGTAGAACAGACCTGGAGAGAAGAGAACCAGTAAGTTCTGCATGGATGTAGAGTAGAACAGGCCTGGAGAGAGAACCAGGAAGTTCTGCATGGATGTAGAGTAGAACAGACCTGGAGAGAGAACCAGTAAGTTCTGCATGGATGTAGAGTAGAACAGGCCTGGAGAGAGAACCAGTAAGTTCTGCGTGGCTGTGGATGTAGAGTAGAACAGGCCTGGAGAGAGAACCAGTAAGTTCTGCATGGATGTAGAGTAGAACAGGCCTGGAGAGAGAACCAGTAAGTTCTGCGTGGCTGTGGATGTAGAGTAGAACAGGCCTGGAGAGAGAACCAGTAAGTTCTGCATGGATGTAGAGTAGAACAGGCCTGGAGAGAGAACCAGTAAGTTCTGCGTGGCTGTGGATGTAGAGTAGAACAGGCCTGGAGAGAGAACCAGTAAGTTCTGCATGGATGTAGAGTAGAACAGGCCTGGAGAGAGAACCAGTAAGTTCTGCATGGATGTAGAGTAGAACAGGCCTGGAGAGAGAACCAGTAAGTTCTGCATGGATGTAGAGTAGAACAGGCCTGGAGAGAGAACCAGTAAGTTCTGCATGGATGTAGAGTAGAACAGGCCTGGAGAGAGAACCTGCATGGATGAGAGAGAACCAGTAAGTTCTGCATGGCTGTGGATGTAGAGTAGAACAGGCCTGGAGAGAGAACCAGTAAGTTCTGCATGGATGTAGAGTAGAACAGGCCTGGAGAGAGAACCAGTAAGTTCTGCATGGATGTAGAGTAGAACAGACCTGGAGAGAGAACCAGGAAGTTCTGATGACTATGGATGTAGAAGAACAGACCTGGAGAGAGAACCAGTAAGTTCTGCATGGATGTAGAGTAGAACAGGCCTGGAGAGAGAGAACCAGTAAGTTCTGCATGGATGTAGAGTAGAACAGACCTGGAGAGAGAACCAGTAAGTTCTGCATGGATGTAGAGTAGAACAGGCCTGGAGAGAGAACCAGTAAGTTCTGCGTGGCTGTGGATGTAGAGTAGAACAGGCCTGGAGAGAGAACCAGTAAGTTCTGCATGGATGTAGAGTAGAACAGGCCTGGAGAGAGAACCAGTAAGTTCTGCGTGGCTGTGGATGTAGAGTAGAACAGGCCTGGAGAGAGAACCAGTAAGTTCTGCATGGATGTAGAGTAGAACAGGCCTGGAGAGAGAACCAGTAAGTTCTGCATGGCTGTGGATGTAGAGTAGAACAGGCCTGGAGAGAGAACCAGTAAGTTCTGCATGGATGTAGAGTTCAGGCCTGGAGAGAGAACCAGTGTTCTGCATGGATGTAGAGTAGAACAGGCCTGGAGAGAAACCAGTAAGTTCTGCATGGATGAGAGAAACAGGCCTGGAGAGAGAACCAGTAAGTTCTGCATGGCTGTGGATGTAGAGTAGAACAGGCCTGGAGAGAGAACCAGTAAGTTCTGCATGGATGTAGAGTAGAACAGGCCTGGAGAGAGAACCAGTAAGTTCTGCATGGATGTAGAGTAGAACAGACCTGGAGAAGAACCAGTAAGTTCTGTATGGCTGTGGATGAGAGTAGAACAGACCTGGAGAGAGAACCAGTAAGTTCTGCATGGCTGTGGATGTAGAGTAGAACAGACCTGGAGAGAGAACCAGTAAGTTCTGTATGGCTTCAGACTGGAGAGAGAACCAGTAAGTTCTGCTATAGAGAGTAGAACAGGCCTGGAGAGAGAACCAGTAAGTTCTGCATGGCTGTGGATGTAGAGTAGAACAGACCTGGAGAGAGAACCAGTAAGTTCTGCATGGCTATAGAGTAGAACAGGCCTGGAGAGAGAACCAGTAAGTTCTGCATGGCTATAGAGTAGAACAGGCCTGGAGAGAGAACCAGTAAGTTCTGCATGGCTATAGAGTAGAACAGACCTGGAGAGAGAACCAGTAAGTTCTGCGTGTGTAAACAGCCAACATGCAGAGTGACTCGACGCTGAAGCCCTTATGTGCTGTTCTAGACAGGATGTCTGACATGTCCTGATGACATGTACAGTGCCATGGACACACCGACTCATTCAAGGGGTTTTCAATCATGTGACTATTTTCTCCATTGTAGAATAATAGTGAATACATCAAAACTATGGAATCATGTAGTTACCCAAAAAAAAGTGTTAAACAAATCAAAATATATTTTATATTTGAGATTCTTCAAAGTAGCCACCCTTTGCCTTGATGACAGCTATGCACACTCTTGGCATTCTCTCAACCAGCGTCATGAGGTAGTCACCTGGAATGCATTTCGATTAGCAGGTGTGCCATGTTAAAAGTAAATCTGTGGATTTTCTTTCCTTCTTGATGTGTTTGGACCAGTCAGTTGTGTTGTGACAAGGTAGAGGTGGTATACAGAAGATTGCCCTATTTGGTAGAAGACCAAGTCCATATTATGGTAAGAACAGCTCAAATAAGCAAAAGAGAAACGACAGTCCATCATTACTTTAAGACATGAAGGTCAGTCAATACGGAAAATTTCAAGAACGTTGAAAGTGTCTTCAAGCAAAAACCATCAAGCACTATGTTGAACCTGGCTCCCTGAGGACCGTCACAGGACTGGAAGACCCAGAGTCACCTCTGCTGCAGAGGATAAGTTCATTAGTTACCTCTGCTGCAGAGGATAAGTTCATTAGTTACCTCTGCTGCAGAGGATAAGTTCATTAGTTACCTCTGCTGCAGAGGATAAGTTCATTAGAGTTACCTCTGCTGCAGAGGATAAGTTCATTAGAGTTACCTCTGCTGCAGAGGATAAGTTCATTAGAGTTACCTCTGCTGCAGAGGATAAGTTCATTAGTTACCTCTGCTGCAGAGGATAAGTTCATTAGTTACCTCTGCTGCAGAGGATAAGTTCATTAGTTACCTCTGCTGCAGAGGATAAGTTCATTAGTTACCTCTGCTGCAGAGGATAAGTTCATTAGTTACCTTTGCTGCAGAGGATAAGTTCATTAGTTACATTTGCTGCAGAGGATAAGTTCATTAGTTACCTTTGCTGCAGAGGATAAGTTCATTAGAGTTACCTCTGCTGCAGAGGATAAGTTCATTAGAGTCACCTCTGCTGCAGAGGATAAGTTCATTAGAGTTACCTCTGCTGCAGAGGATAAGTTCATTAGAGTTACCTCTGCTGCAGAGGATAAGTTCATTAGAGTCACCTCTGCTGCAGAGGATAAGTTCATTAGAGTCACCTCTGCTGCAGAGGATAAGTTCATTAGAGTCACCTCTGCTGCAGAGGATAAGTTCATTAGAGTTACCTCTGCTGCAGAGGATAAGTTCATTAGAGTCACCTCTGCTGCAGAGGATAAGTTCATTAGAGTCACCTCTGCTGCAGAGGATAAGTTCATTAGAGTTACCTCTGCTGCAGAGGATAAGTTCATTAGAGTTACCTCTGCTGCAGAGGATAAGTTCATTAGAGTTACCTCTGCTGCAGAGGATAAGTTCATTAGAGTTACCTCTGCTGCAGAGGATAAGTTCATTAGAGTTACCTCTGCTGCAGAGGATAAGTTCATTAGAGTTACCTCTGCTGCAGAGGATAAGTTCATTAGAGTCACCTCTGCTGCAGAGGATAAGTTCATTAGAGTTACCTCTGCTGCAGAGGATAAGTTCATTAGAGTTACCTCTGCTGCAGAGGATAAGTTCATTAGAGTTACCTCTGCTGCAGAGGATAAGTTCATTAGAGTTACCTCTGCTGCAGAGGATAAGTTCATTAGAGTTACCTCTGCTGCAGAGGATAAGTTCATTAGAGTTACCTCTGCTGCAGAGGATAAGTTCATTAGAGTTACCAGCCTCAGAAATTGCAGCCCAAATAAATGCTTCACAAAGTAACAGACACTTCTCAACATCAACTGTTCAGAGGAGACTGTGTGAATCAGGCCTTCATGGTCGAATTGCTGCAAAGAAACCACTACTAAAGGACACCAGTAAGAATAAGAGACTTGCTTGGGCCAAGAAACACGAGCAATGGACATTAGACCGGTGGAAATCTGTCCTTTCGTCTGATGAGTCCAAATTTGAGATTTTTGGTTCCAACCGCTGTCTTTGTGAGACACAGATTATGTTAACGGATGATCTCTGCATGTGTGGTTCCCACCATGAAGCATGGAGGAGGAGGAGGTGTGATGGTGCTATGCTGGTGACACTGTCTGTGATTTATTTAGAATTCAAGGCACACTTAACCAGCATGGCTACCACATCATTCTGCAGCGATACACCATCCCATCTGGTTTGCGCTTAGTGGGACTATAATCTGGGACTATAAAGGGCTATTTGACCAAGGAGAGTGATGGAGTGCTGCATCAGATGACCTGACCTCCACAATCCCCCAACCTCAACCCAATTGAGATGGTTTGGGATGAGTTGGACTGCAGAGTGATGGAAAAGCAGCCAACAAGTGCTCAGCATATGTGGGACCTCCTTCGAGACTTTTGGTAAAGCATTCCTCATGAAGCTGGTTGAGAGAATGCCGAGAGTGTGCAAAGCTGTCATCAAGGCAAAGGGTGGCTACTTTTAAGAACTCTTTTAGGGTTACTACATTATTCCATGTGTGTTATTTCATAGGGTTGATGTCTTCACTATTATTCTACAATGTAGAAAAAAAGTTTAAAAAATAAAGAAAAACCCTTGAATGAGTAGGTGTCCAAACTTCTGACTGGTTCTGTGTATCTGTTCTAAGAGGAGAGAGACTCTAATGTCTAATTACATGGCATTACACAAAGTGCTTTAATCTGAAGTTGAAATTAGTTATTAGAGTAGGTATGTGCTTAATTCCAAATCAGAGAGGGGAGGAGAGGGACAGGACGGGGAGGGGAGGGAGGAGAGGGACAGGACAGGGAGGGGAGGGGAGGGAGGAGAGGGATGGGACAGGGAGGGGAGGGGAGGGAGGAGAGGGACAGGACGGGGAGGGACAGGACGGGGAGGGGAGGGAGGAGAGGGACAGGACGGGGAGGGGAGGGAGGAGAGGGACAGGACAGGGAGGAGAGGGACAGGACAGGGAGGGGAGGGACAGGACGGGGAAGGGAGGGGAGGGACAGGACGGGGAGGGACAAGATGGGGAGGGGAGGGGAGGGAGGAGGGGACAGGACAGGGAGGGGAGGGACAGGACGGGGAAGGGACTCCCTCCCTTCCCCGTCCTGTCCCTCCCCTCCCTGTCCTGTGGGGATGGGGAGGGGAGGGGAGGGAGAAGAGGGACAGGACGGGGAGGGAGGAGAGGGACAGGACAGGGGAGGGGAGGGACAGGAGGGGAAGGGACTCCCCTCCCTTCCCCGGTCCCTCCCCTCCCTGTCCTGTGGGGATGGGGAGGGGAGGGGAGGGAGGAGAGGGACAGGACAGGGAGGGACAGGACGGGGAAGGGAGGGAAGGGACAGGACGGGGAGGGACAAGATGGGGAGGGGAGGGAGGAGAGGGACAGGACAGGGAGGGGAGGGACAGGACGGGGAGGGGAGGGAGGAGAGGGACAGGACGGGGAGGGGAGGGACAGGACGGGGAAGGGAGGGGAGGGACAGGACGGGGAGGGGAGGGAGGGACAGGACGGGGAGGGGAGGGACAGGACGGGGAGGGGAGGGACAGGACGGGGAGGGACAAGATGGGGAGGGGAGGGACAGGACGGGGAGGGACAAGATGGGGAGGGGAGGGGAGGGAGGAGAGGGACAGGACAGGGAGGGGAGGGACAGGACGGGGAAGGGAGGGGAGGGACAGGACGGGGAGGGGAGGGACAGGACGGGGAGGGACAGGACGGGGAAGGGAGGGGAGGGACAGGACGGGGAGGGGAGGGACAGGACTGGGAGGGGAGGGACAGGACGGGGAGGGACAAGATGGGGAGGGGAGGGGAGGGAGGAGAGGGAACAGGAGGAGGGAGATCAATAGGTCAGGATGCAGTCTTTGAAATGTGTTGTTTTCACCTGATGGAACACCTGACACATAAAGGAGATGAGAGGAACAACCACTCAGGTTAATGACAGACAGGCCACATCACACTCCACTCTACCAGGAAATAGGGACAGAGCGGAAAGGAATGACCCAGGAGGAATGGACTGATGATGAAACTAGATGATTCCACCCAGACTGTTAGAGGACTGATGATGAAACTAGATGATTCCACCCAGACTGTTAGAGGACTGATGATGAAACTAGATGATTCCACCCAGACTGTTAGAGGACTGATGATGAAACTAGATGATTCCACCCAGACTGTTAGAGGACTGATGATGAAACTAGATGATTCCACCCAGACTGTTAGAGGACTGATGATGAAACTAGATGATTCCACCCAGACTGTTAGAGGACTGATGATGAAACTAGATGATTCCACCCAGACTGTTAGAGGACTGATGATGAAACTAGATGATTCCACCCAGACTGTTAGAGGACTGATGATGAAACTAGATGACGTTATAATACAGACCCATATCATATAGACACAATACCACCTTTATAATAGAGACCCAATACCACCATTATCATACAGACCCAATACCACCTTTACCATACAGACCCAATACCACCATTATAATACAGACCCATTACCACCTTTACCATACAGACCCAATACCACCTTTATCATACAGACCCCCAATACCACCTTTATAATACAGACCCAATACCACCTTTACCAGACAGACCCCCAATACCACCTTTATAATACAGACCCCCAATACCACCTTTACAATACAGACCCAATACCACCTTTACCATACAGACCCAATACCACCGTTATCATACAGACCCAATACCACCTTTATCATACAGACCCAATACCACCTTTATCATACAGACCCAATACCACCTTTACCATACAGACCCAATACCACCTTTATAATACAGACCCAATACCACCTTTATAATACAGACCCAATACCAACTTTACCATACAGACCCAATACCACAGACCCAATACCACCTTTATAATACAGACCCAATACCACCTTTATAATACAGACCCAATACCATACAGACCCAATACCACCTTTACCATACAGACCCAATACCACCTTTACCATACAGACCCACCACCTTTACCACCTATACCATACAGACCCAATACCACCTATACCATACAGACCCAATACCACCTATACCATACAGACCCAATACCACCTTTACCATACAGACCCAATACCACCTTTACCATACAGACCCAATACCACCTTTATAAAGACAATACAGACCCCCAATACCACCTTTATAATAAAGACCCAATACCACCTTTACCAGACAGACCCCCAATACCACCTTTACCATACAGACCCAATACCACCTATACCATACAGACCCAATACCACCTATACCATACAGACCCAATACCACCTTTACCATACAGACCCAATACCACCTATACCATACAGACCCAATACCACCTATACCATACAGACCCAATACCACCTATACCATACAGACCCAATACCACCTATACCATACAGACCCAATACCACCTATACCATACAAACCCAATACCACCTATACCATACAGACCCAATACCACCTTTACCATACAGAGCCAATACCACCTTTATCATACAGACCCAATACCACCTTTACCATACAGACCCAACACCACCTTTATCATACAGACCCCCAATACCACCTTTATAATAAAGACCCAATACCACCTTTACCAGACAGACCCCCAATACCACCTTTATCATACAGACCCAATACCACCTATACCATACAGACCCAATACCACCTATACCATACAGACCCAATACCACCTATACTATACAGACCCAATACCACCTATACCATACAAACCCAATACCACCTATACCATACAGACCCAATAACACCTTTACCATACAGAGCCAATACCACCTTTATCATACAGACCCAATACCACCTTTACCATACAGACCCAACACCACCTTTATCATACAGACCCCCAATACCACCTTTATAATAAAGTACCAATACCACCTTTACCAGACAGACCCCCAATACCACCTTTATAATACAGACCCCCAATACCACCTTTATAATACAGACCCAATACCACCTTTACCATACAGACCCAATACCACCTTTATCATACAGACCCAATACCACCTTTATCATACAGACCCAATACCACCTTTATCATACAGACCCAATACCACCTTTACCATACAGACCCAATACCACCTTTATAATACAGACCCAATACCATACAGACCCAATACCAACTTTACCATACAGACCCAATACCACCTTTATAATACAGACCCAATACCACCTTTACCATACAGACCCAATACCACCTTTATCATACAGACCCAATACCACCTTTATCATACAGACCCAATACCAACTTTACCATACAGACCCAATACCACCTTTATAATACAGACCCAATACCACCTTTACCATACAGACCCAATACCACCTTTATCATACAGACCCAATACCACCTTTATAATACAGACCCAATACCACCTTTACCATACAGACCCAATACCACCTTTATCATACAGACCCAATACCACCTTTATCATACAGACCCAATACCACCTTTACCAGACAGACCCCCAATACCACCTTTATAATACAGACCCCCAATACCACCTTTATAATAAAGTACCAATACCACCTTTACCAGACAGACCCCCAATACCACCTTTATAATACAGACCCCCAATACCACCTTTATAATACAGACCCAATACCACCTTTACCATACAGACCCAATACCACCTTTATCATACAGACCCAATACCACCTTTATCATACAGACCCAATACCACCTTTATCATACAGACCCAATACCACCTTTACCATACAGACCCAATACCACCTTTATAATACAGACCCAATACCATACAGACCCAATACCAACTTTACCATACAGACCCAATACCACCTTTATAATACAGACCCAATACCACCTTTACCATACAGACCCAATACCACCTTTATCATACAGACCCAATACCACCTTTATCATACAGACCCAATACCAACTTTACCATACAGACCCAATACCACCTTTATAATACAGACCCAATACCACCTTTATAATACAGACCCAATACCACCTTTACCATACAGACCCAATACCACCTTTATAATACAGACCCAATACCATACAGACCCAATACCACCTTTATAATACAGACCCAATACCACCTTTATAATACAGACCCAATACATTACATTACATTACATTTAAGTCATTTAGCAGACGCCAATACCACCTTTACCATACAGACCCAATACCACCTTTACCATACAGACCCAATACCACCTATACCATACAGACCCAATACCACCTATACCATACAGACCCAATACCACCTATACCATACAGACCCAATACCACCTATACCATACAGACCCAATACCACCTATACCATACAGACCCAATACCACCTTTACCATACAGACCCAATACCACCTTTACCATACAGACCCAATACCACCTTTACCATACAGACCCAATACCATACAGACTCAATACCACCTTTATCATACAGACCCAATACCACCTATACCATACAGACCCAATACCACCTATACCATACAGACCCAATACCACCTATACCATACAGACCCAATACCACCTATACCATACAGACCCAATACCACCTATACCATACAGACCCAATACCACCTATACCATACAGACCCAATACCACCTATACCATACAGACCCAATACCACCTATACCATACAGACCCAATACCACCTATACCATACAGACCCAATACCACCTATACCATACAGACACAATACCACCTTTACCATACAGACCCAATACCACCTTTACCATACAGACCCAATACCACCTATACCATACAGACCCAATACCACCTATACCATACAGACCCAATACCACCTTTACCATACAGACCCCCAATACCACCTTTATAATACAGACCCAATACCACCTTTATCATACAGACCCAATACCACCTTTATCATACAGACCCAATACCATACAGACCCAATACCACCTTTATCATACAGGAATATTATTACAATTATAATGGAGAGTGAATAGTTCCTTTAGAGGGCAGACACACCTGAGTAGTGGAGGAGTGGGACGAAGGCGGGGGGTGAACGACCTGGGAGAGAGGAGTGGGGGGGAGAGAGGAGTGGAGGGGGGAGAGAGGAGTGGAGGGGGATGGGAGAGAGGAGTGGAGGGGGACGGAGAGAGGAGTGGAGGGGGATGGGAGAGAGGAGGGAATGGGAGAGAGGAGTGGAGGGGGACGGGAGAGAGGAGTGGAATGGGAGAGAGGAGTGGAGGGGGATGGGAGAGAGGAGTGGAGGGGGATGGGAGAGAGGAGGGATGGGGACGGGAGAGAGGAGTGGATGGGGACGGGAGAGAGGAGAGTGGGGGAGAGAGGAGTGGAGGGGGACGGAAGAGAGGAGTGGAGGGGGATGGGAGAGAGGAGGGAGGGGATGGGAGAGAGGAGGGAGGGGATGGGAGAGAGGGAGGGAGGGGGATGGAGAGGAGGAGGGGGATGGAGAGGAGGGAGGGGGATGGGAGAGAGGGAGGGAGGGGGATGGGAGGGAGCAGTGGAGGGGGATGGGAGGGAGCAGTGGAGGGGGATGGAGAGAGGAGTGGAGGGGGATGGAGGAGTGGAGGAGATTGCAGGACTGGAGGGCTTTATAACGAACCAATTAAAGCCTTATCATCACTCCTCTACCACCCCACACACACACACAACTATTTGACAGACAAATCACTCAGCCAATTTGTAAGGCACTTCCAAGGTCTTGTTTAAATGGTGGAGAGGACAGCGATTGGTTTAATTCAATTAAAATGGGACGGCGGCTACTTAAGGTTGAAGGAGGGAGATTTTGTACGACCGTGTGTGTGTGTGTGTGGGGGGGGGGTCCTTGGCTAATAGGGGTTGATTAAGGCTAGTATTGATCAAGTGGTGGGATAGTGTTAACCTGCCTCTCCAGCCCTACCCCACCTCCCATCTATCCACCCCAGGGTTTAACCCTACCCCACCTCCCATCTATCCACCCCAGGGTTTAACCCTACCCCACCTCCCATCTATCCACCCCAGGGTGTAACACTACCCCACCTCCCATCTATCCACTCCAGGGTTTAACCCTAACCCACCTCCCATCTATCCACCCCAGGGTTTAACCCTACCCCACCTCCCATCTATCCACTCCAGGGTTTAACCCTACCCCACCTCCCATCTATCCACCCCAGGGTTTAACCCTACCCCACCTCCCATCTATCCACCCCTGGGTTTAACCTTACCCCACCTCCCATCTATCCACCCCAGGGTGTAACACTACCCACCTCCCATCTATCCACTCCAGGGTTTAACCCTACCCCACCTCCCATCTATCCACCCCAGGGTTTAACCCTACCCCACCTCCCATCTATCCACCCCAGGGTTTAACCCTACCCCACCTCCCATCTATCCACCCCAGGGTTTAACCCTACCCCACCTCCCATCTATCCACCCCTGGGTTTAACACTACCCCACCTCCCATCCATCGCCCCAGGGTGTAACCCCACCTCCCATCTATCCACCCCAGGGTTTTGGCCCACCCCCCGTCTCCATCCGTCCCCTATGTCATTCAATCCTAGCCAGGGGTACAGGGCTGGGGTGTATGGTGGGGTGGGGTTAGGGCTGTTGTGGTGACCGTATTAATCGCCACAACGGCGGTCACGGGTCACGAAGGCAGTCAAATTCCACATGTTTCACTGTAATTAGGCTTCTCCACTCTCTGATGCTGCTGATGGTCATTAGTAACCTACCAAACTTGCTAACTGCCTGGTACTCAGCACTCTATTGTCCCTCTAATCACACTGACATCAATGTAAATGTATTCAAAAATCTAATCAAACACTTGATGAGAGCCCATGAGCTCATGTTGTGCAACATTTCTATAGGCTATGTAATTGGGTGAGAAAACAGAGCGATGGCCTCTAGTAACAAGAGGAGGATCAGCTTTCTATAGGCTATGTAATTGGGTGAGAAAACAGAGCGATGGCCTCTAGTAAAAAGAGGAGGATCAGCATTCTATAGGTTATGTAATTGGGTGAGAAAACAGAGCAATGGCCTCTAGTAAAAAGAGGAGGATCAGCTTTCTATAGGTTATGTAATTGGGTGAGAAAACAGAGCGATGGCCTCTAGTAAAAAGAGGAGGATCAGCTTTCTATAGGTTATGTAATTGGATGAGAAAACAGAGCGATGGCCTCTAGTAAAAAGAGGAGAATCAGCTCTCTATAGGTTAGAGAGAGGAGCTCGGCATTCAACACCATAGTACCCTCCAAGCTCGTCATCAAGCTCGAGACCCTGGGTCTCGACCCCGCCCTGTGCAACTGGGTACTGGACTTCCTGACGGGCCGCCCCCAGGTGGTGAGGGTAGGCAACAACATCTCCTCCCCGCTGATCCTCAACACGGGGGCCCCACAAGGGTGCGTTCTGAGCCCTCTCCTGTACTCCCTGTTCACCCACGACTGCGTGGCCACGCACGCCTCCAACTCAATCATCAAGTATGCGGACGACACAACAGTGGTAGGCTTGATTACCAACAACGACGAGACGGCCTACAGGGAGGAGGTGAGGGCCCTCGGAGTGTGGTGTCAGGAAAATAACCTCACACTCAACGTCAACAAAACTAAGGAGATGATTGTGGACTTCAGGAAACAGCAGAGGGAACACCCCCTATCCACATCGATGGAACAGTAGTGGAGAGGGTAGCTAGTTTTAAGTTCCTCGGCATACACATCACAGACAAACTGAATTGGTCCACTCACACTGACAGCTGTCGTGAAGAAGGCGCAGCAGCGCCTATTCAACCTCAGGAGGCTGAAGAAATTCGGCTTGTCACCAAAAGCACTCACAAACTTCTACAGATGCACAATCGAGAGCATCCTGGCGGGCTGTATCACCGCCTGGTACGGCAACTGCCCGCCTCAACCGTAAGGCTCTCCAGAGGGTAGTGAGGACTGCACAACGCATCACCGGGGCAAACTACCTGCCCTCCAGGACACCTACACCACCCGTTGTTACAGGAAGGCCATAAAGATCATCAAGGACATCAACCACCCGAACCACTGCCTGTTCACCCCGCTATCATCCAGAAGGCGAGGTCAGTACAGGTGCATCAAAGCTGGGACCGAGAGACTGAAAAACAGCTTCTATCTCAAGGCCATCAGACTGTTAAACAGCCACCACTAACAGTGAGTGGCTGCTGCCAACACACTGTCATTGACACTGACCCAACTCCAGCCATTTTAATAATGGGAATTGATGGGAATTATGTAAATATATCACTAGCCACTTTAAACAATGCTACCTTATATAATGTTACTTACCCTACATTATTCATCTCATATGCATATGTATATACTGTACTCTACATCATCGACTGCATCCTTATGTAACACATGTATCACTAGCCACTTTAACTATGCCACTTTGTTTACTTTGTCTACACACTCATCTCATATGTATATACTGTACTCGATACCATCTACTGTATGCTGCTCTGTACCATCACTCATTCATATATCCTTATGTACATATTCCTTATCCCCTTACACTGTGTATAAGACAGTAGTTTTGGAATTGTTAGTTAGATTACTTGTTGGTTATCACTGCATTGTCGGAACTAGAAGCACAAGCATTTCGCTACACTCGCATTTAACATCTGCTAACCATGTGTATGTGACAAATAAAATTTGATTTGATTTGATTTGATTTAGATCTACTATATTTAATTCTCAACTTTCCTAATGTTAAGCACATTGCTTCTCTTTGCAACAGGAGTATAGCCTACCTGGCAAGCAACAAAATGAACCACGGGGAAAAGCGTCCTCCATTCACTATTGAAGTGTATAGAAGGCGTATTGTTTCCCACTGCCCCCTGTTTCAATACAGTTGTATGATAATGGTCCATTCTAAATGAAAACAAATTTCACACATATGTTATTTAGTATATGTAAAGACAAGATTAAATCAAGAATAGTCTGATGGGTGACGATATTAGCTTGTGAATGATATATTATCATAGTCGCACACCTCATGTAGTCTAGCCCATAGATCTATATGTTTTAAAAGGTTTATATCACACCTCATGTAGCCTAGCCCATAGATCTATATGTTTTAAAAGGTTTGTATCACACCTCATGTAGCCTAGCCCATAGATCTATATGTTTTAAAAGGTTTATATCACACCTCATGTAGCCTAGCCCATAGATCTATATGTTTTAATAAGGTTTGTATCACACCTCATGTAGCCTAGCCCATAGATCTATATGTTTTAATAAGGTTTATATCACACCTCATGTAGCCTAGCCCATAGATCTATATGTTTTAAAAAGGTTTGTATCACACCTCATGTAGCCTAGCCCATAGATCTATATGTTTTAAAAGGTTTGTATCACACCTCATGTAGCCTAGCCCATAGATCTATATGTTTTAAAAGGTTTATATCACACCTCATGTAGCCTAGCCCATAGATCTATATGTTTTAAAAGGTTTATATCACACCTCATGTAGCCTAGCCCATAGATCTATATGTTTTAAAAGGTTTATATCACACCTCATGTAGCCTCCCATAGATCACACACCTCATGTAGCCTAGCCCATAGATCTATATGTTTTAATAAGGTTTTAACACCTCATGTAGCCTAGGATCTATATGTTTTAATAAGGTTTATATCACACCTCATGTAGCCTAGCCCATAGATCTATATGTTTTTTGTAAAAATGTAGGCCCATAGATCTATATGTTTTAAAAGGTTTGTATCACACCTCATGTAGCCTAGCCCATAGATCTATATGTTTTAATAAGGTGTGTATCACACCTCATGTAGCCTAGCCCATAGATCTATATGTTTTAAAAAAGGTTTGTATCACACCTCATGTAGCCTAGCCCATAGATCTATATGTTTTAAAAGGTTTATATCACACCTCATGTAGCCTAGCCCATAGATCTATATGTTTTAAAAGGTTTATATCACACCTCATGTAGCCTAGCCCATAGATCTATATGTTTTAAAAGGTTTGTATCACACCTCATGTAGCCTAGCCCATAGATCTATATGTTTTAAAAGGTTTATATCACACCTCATGTAGCCTAGCCCATAGATCTATATGTTTTAAAAAGGTTTGTATCACAACTAAAGTGGCCAAATAACTTCTTAAAATGAAGAGCATTAATCCGCTTTACAAGGGGTGTAGAGCCGAACTGGCATGTATAAGCAGGGAAGATAATTGGCACCATTAAATGCACCTTCATAATAAAAGCGTTACATGCATAATCACATGTATAAGCAGGGAAGATAATTGGCACCATTAAATGCACCTTCATAATAAAAGCATTACATTAAATGCACCTTCATAATAAAAGCATTACATTAAATGCACCTTCATAATAAAAGCATTACATTAAATGCACCTTCATAATAAAAGCATTACATTAAATGCACCTTCATAATAAAAGCATTACATTAAATGCACCTTCATAATAAAAGCGTTACATTAAATGCACCTTCATAATAAAAGCATTACATTAAATGCACCGTCATAATAAAAGCGTTACATGCATAATCACGTGTGCCGTCACTTTTGATACTGGTGTTTTTCCTCTAATGGAGCCGTGGTGCTTTTAGCCTCCTACCATGTGTGCGTTGCTGCTCTTATAATGTGAAGAAACGACCTAATAGTTTATCACATTTTAATCTAAATGTTCTGATCTGTTGCATCAGTCACCTTGTGTAAAAACATTTTTGGGGGGATGCTAGTGGTTGTATTATTTTAGGATCTATCACATCCCACAACTGTCCCAGACTGTGAACAGAGGAGAGGGACAGAGGAGAGGGACAGAGGAGTACTGGAGGAGAGGAACAGATGGAGTACTGGAGGAGAGGAACAGACGGAGTACTGGAGGAGAGGAACAGATGAGGCTACTGGAGGAGAGGAACAGATGGAGTACTGGAGGAGAGGAACAGATGGAGTACTGGAGGAGAGGAACAGATGGAGTACTGGAGGAGAGGAACAGATGGAGTACTGGAGGAGAGGAACAGATGAGGCTACTGGAGGAGAGGAACAGATGGAGGCTACTGGAGGAGAGGAACAGATGGAGTACTGGAGGAGAGGAACAGATGGAGTACTGGAGGAGAGGAACAGATGGAGTACTGGAGGAGAGGAACAGATGGAGTACTGGAGGAGAGGAACAGATGGAGTACTGGAGGAGAGGAACAGATGGAGTACTGGAGGAGAGGGACAGATGGAGTACTGGAGGAGAGGGACAGACGGAGTACTGGAGGAGAGGGACAGATGGAGTACTGCAGGAGAGGGACAGATGGAGTACTGGAGGAGAGGGACAGATGGAGTACTGGAGGAGAGGCACAGATGGAGTACTGAAGGAGAGGAACAGATGGAGTACTGCAGGAGAGGGACAGATGGAGTACTGGAGGAGAGGGACAGATGGAGTACTGGAGGAGAGGAACAGATGGAGTACTGCAGGAGAGGGACAGATGGAGTACTGGAGGAGAGGGACAGATGGAGTACTGGAGGAGAGGAACAGATGGAGTACTGGAGGAGAGGAACAGATGGAGTACTGGAGGAGAGGAACAGATGAGGGTACTGGAGGAGAGGAACAGATGGAGTACTGCAGGAGAGGGACAGATGGAGTACTGGAGGAGAGGGACAGATGGAGTACTGGAGGAGAGGAACAGATGGAGTACTGGAGGAGAGGAACAGATGAGGCTACTGGAGGAGAGGAACAGATGGAGTACTGGAGGAGAGGAACAGATGGAGTACTGGAGGAGAGGAACAGATGGAGTACTGGAGGAGAGGAACAGATGGAGTACTGGAGGAGAGGGACAGAGGATAGGAACAGATGAGGGTACTGGAGGAGAGGAACAGATGGAGTACTGGAGGAGAGGAACAGATGGAGTACTGGAGGAGAGGGACAGATGGAGTACTGGAGGAGAGGAAGATGGAGTACAAATGGGAGTACTGGAGGAGAGGAACAGATGGAGTACTGGAGGAGAGGGACAGAGGAGAGGCACAGATGGAGTACTGGAGGAGAGGCACAGATGGAGTACTGGAGGAGAGGGACAGATGGAGTACTGGAGGAGAGGGACAGATGGAGTACTGGAGGAGAGGAACAGATGAGGCTACTGGAGGAGAGGAACTGATGGAGTACTGGAGGAGAGGAACAGATGGAGTACTGGAGGAGAGGAACAGATGGAGTACTGGAGGAGAGGAACAGATGGAGTACTGGAGGAGAGGAACAGATGGAGTACTGGAGGAGAGGAACAGATGGAGTACTGGAGGAGAGGACCAGATGGAGTACTGGAGGAGAGGGACAGATGGAGTACTGGAGGAGAGGGACAGATGGAGTACTGGAGGAGAGGAACAGAGGAGTACTGGAGGAGAGGAACAGATGGAGTACTGGAGGAGAGGAACAGAGGAGTACTGGAGGAGAGGAACAGATGGAGTACTGGAGGAGAGGAACAGATGGAGTACTGGAGGAGAGGAACAGATGGAGTACTGGAGGAGAGGGACAGATGGAGTACTGGAGGAGAGGGACAGAGGAGAGGAACAGATGGAGTACTGGAGGAGAGGGACAGATGGAGTACTGGAGGAGAGGGACAGATGGAGTACTGGAGGAGAGGGACAGATGGAGTAGGAACAGATGGAGTACTGGAGGAGAGGGACAGATGGAGTACTGGAGGAGAGGGACAGATGGAGTACTGGAGGAGAGGAACAGATGGAGTACTGGAGGAGAGGGACAGATGGAGTACTGGAGGAGAGGAACAGATGGAGTACTGGAGGAGAGGAACAGAGGAGTACTGGAGGAGAGGGACAGAGGAGAGGAACAGATGGAGTACTGGAGGAGAGGAACAGATGGAGTACTGGAGGAGAGGGACAGATGAGGCTACTGGAGGAGAGGAACAGATGGAGTACTGGAGGAGAGGAACAGAGGAGTACTGGAGGAGAGGAACAGATGGAGTACTGGAGGAGAGGAACAGATGGAGTACTGGAGGAGAGGAACAGATGGAGTACTGGAGGAGAGGAACAGATGGAGTACTGGAGGAGAGGAACAGATGGAGTACTGGAGGAGAGGGACAGATGGGAGTACTGGAGGAGAGGGACAGATGAGGCTACTGGAGGAGGGTTGGTAAACACGTCTCTCTACTGGAGCCTCAGAAGAGAGTCTCCATGAGAGAGAAACTCTTGAGAGGAATCAGTCAGACATTAAACATGGAGGATTATCATTCAACTTCCTCCTTCAAATCAAACAGGTCCTCTTTACTGGAGATTACACTGTTCCAATTAGTTTTTATTTTGTCTCTACGTAACCATATTCATTCTGTCTTTCTGTCTCTCTCTCTTCACCTCTCCCTCTCCTTCCCTCCCTTTCTCTCACTCTACCTCCATCCTTCTTTCTCTCTGTTTCCTTCTCCAGCTCTTTCCTAAAAGCAGCAAGAGGGAATCCCTGGCTGATAAAACTAAAGGATTTACCACAGGAAGATTAGGGGACTACGTCCCAAATGGCCATAGGGCTCTGATCAAAAGTAGTGCACTAAATAGGGAATAGGGTGCTATTTGGGAAGCAGCCTAGGGAGGCTCTTTGTGGAGCCTTTTATACCAGTCTGTGTGGGTACTGAAGGAGCTCTTGAAGTGCTGAAGTCATGAGCTGAACACAGTGCAGGAACATCGGAGGAGCAGGATAATGATAGCAGCATTACAGTCATGATCAAAACACTGAGACCCACTAGGAAACCTTCTGTATCTGATAGACCCGACAGGACCCTCTGCATCTGATAGACCCGACAGGACCCGACAGGACCCTCTGTATCTGAGAGACCCGACAGGACCCTCTGTATCTGAGGACCCTCTGTATCTGATAGACCCGACAGGACCCGACAGGACCCTCTGTATCTGATAGACCCGACAGGACCCTCTGTATCTGATAGACCCGAGAGGACCCGACAGGACCCTCTGTATCTGACAGCCCCGACAGGACCCTCTGTATCTGACAGACCCGACAGGACCCTCTGTATCTGACAGACCCGACAGGACCCTCTGTATCTGATAGACCCGACAGGACCCGAGAGGACCCTCTGTATCTGACAGACCCGACAGGACCCTCTGTATCTGATAGACCCGACAGGACCCTCTATATCTGATAGACCCGACAGGACCCGAGAGGACCCTCTGTATCTGACAGACCCGACAGGACCCTCTGTATCTGATAGACCCGACAGGACCCGACAGGACACTGAGACCAACTCAGGAAACGCTCTGTATCTGACAGACCCGACAGGACCCTCTGTATCTGACAGACCCGACAGGACCAGACAGGGCCCGACAGGACCAGACAGGACCCGACAGGACCCTCTGTATCTGACAGACCCGACAGGACCCTCTGTATCTGACAGACCCGACAGGACCCTCTGTATCTGATAGACCCGACAGGACCCGACAGGACACTGGACCAACTCTCTGTATCTGACAGACCCGACAGGACCCTCTGTATCTGACAGACCCGACAGGACCAGACAGGGCCCGACAGGACCCGACAGGACCCTCTCTATCTGACAGACCCGACAGGACGCGACAGGACCCTCTCTATCTGACAGACCCGACAGGACCCTCTGTATCTGACAGACCCGACAGGACCAGACAGGGCCCGACAGGACCCGACAGGACCCTCTCTATCTGACAGACCCGACAGGACGCGACAGGACCCTCTCTATCTGACAGACCCGACAGGACCCTCTGTATCTGACAGACCCGACAGGACCAGACAGGGCCCGACAGGACCCGACAGGACCCTCTCTATCTGACAGACCCGACAGGACCCGACAGGACCCTCTGTATCTGACAGACCCGACAGGGTCCGACCGGACCCGACCCTCTGTATCTGACAGACCCGACAGGGCCCGACCGGACCCGACCGGACCCTCTGTATCTGACAGACCCGACAGGACCCTCTGTATCTGATAGACCCGACAGGACCCGACAGGATCCTCTGTATCTGACAGACCCGACAGGACCCTCTGTATCTGACAGACCCGACAGGACCCGACAGGACCCGACAGGATCCTCTGTATCTGACAGACCCGACAGGACCGGACCCGACAGGACCCTCTGTATCTGACAGACCCGACAGGACCCTCTGTATCTGATAGACCCGACAGGACCCGACAGGACCCGACAGGACCCTCTGTATCTGATAGACCCGACAGGACCCTCTGTATCTGATAGACCCGACAGGACCCGACAGGACCCTCTGTATCTGACAGACCCGACAGGACCATCTGTATCTGACAGACCCGACAGGACCCTCTGTATCTGACAGACCCGACAGGACCCAACAGGACCCTCTGTATCTGACAGACCCGACAGGACCCTCTGTATCTGACAGACCCGACAGGACCATCTGTATCTGATAGACCCGACAGGACCCGACAGGACCCTCTGTATCTGACAGACCCGACAGGACCCTCTGTATCTGATAGACCCGACAGGACCCGACAGGACACTGAGACCAACTCAGGAAACGCTCTGTATCTGACAGACCCGACAGGACCCTCTGTATCTGACAGACCCGACAGGACCAGACAGGGCCCGACAGGACCAGACAGGACCCGAGGACCAGACAGGACCCGACAGGACCCTCTGTATCTGACAGACCCGACAGGACCCTCTGTATCTGATAGACCCGACAGGACCCGACAGGACACTGAGACCAACTCAGGAAACGCTCTGTATCTGACAGACCCGACAGGACCCTCTGTATCTGACAGACCCGACAGGACCAGAAAGGGCCCGACAGACCCGACAGGACCCTCTGTATCTGACAGACCCGACAGGACCCTCTGTATCTGACAGACCCGACAGGACCCTCTGTATCTGACAGACCCGACAGGACCCAACAGGACCCTCTTTAGGGCCCGACAGACCCGACAGGACCCTCTGTATCTGACAGACCCGACAGGACCCTCTGTATCTGACAGACCCGACAGGGCCCGACAGGACCCCCTCTGTATCTGACAGACCCGACAGGGCCCGACCGGACCCGACCGGACCCTCTGTATCTGACAGACCCGACAGGACCCTCTGTATCTGATAGGACCCGATCTGACAGACCCGACAGGATCCTCTGTATCTGACAGACCCGACAGGACCCTCTGTATCTGACAGACCCGACAGGACTGTATCTGGACCCGACAGACCCTCTGTATCTGACAGACCCGACAGGGCCCGACAGGACCCGACAGGACCCGACAGGATCCTCTGTATCTGACAGACCCGACAGGGCCCGACAGGACCCTCTGTATCTGACAGAGCTGACAGGACCCTCTGTATCTGACAGACCCGACAGGGCCCGACCGGACCCGACAGGACCCTCTGTATCTGACAGACCCGACAGGACCCGACAGGACCCTCTGTATCTGACAGACCCGACAGGACCCGACAGGACCCTCTTTATCTGACAGACCCGACAGGGCCCGACAGGACCCTCTTTATCTGACAGACCCGACAGGACCCAACCTCAGCCCTGCAGAGCCTATAGACAATTTCATTCAGGCTAATAAGGCAAACGTGTTGACTTATATGGAGCCAACACATACAGGCCTATAAACGTTAACCAGAACAGCAACTTAGCTGATCAAGTATATACAGTTGAAGTCCCATGGTCCCATGGTGTTTATATTTGCGTACAGATTTGTACAGGTGAACGTGGTACCTTCAGGCATTTGGAAATTGCTCCCAAGGATGAACCAGACTTGTGGAGGTCTACAATTTATTTTCTGAGGTCTTGGCTGATTTTTTTTTATTTTCATATGATGTCAAGCAAAGAAGCACTGAGTTTGAAGGTAGGCCTTGAAATACATCCACAGGTACACCTCCAATTGACTCCAATGATGTTAATTAACCTATCAGAAGTTTCTAAAGCCATGACATCACTTTCTGGAATTTTCCAAGCTTTTTAAAAGCAGTCAACTTAGTGTATGTAAACTTCTGACCCACTGGAATTGTGATACAGTGAATTATAAGTGAAATAATCTGTCTGTAAATAATTGTTGGATAAATTACTTGTGTCATGCACAACGTAGATGTCCTAACCAACTTATCAAAACTATAGTTTGTTAAGAAGAAATGTGTGGAGTGGTTGAAAAACAAGTTTTAATGACTCCAAACTAAGTTTATGTCAACGTCCAACTTTAACTGTATATATTTTGTTATCTTTCAAACACTTGGTTGATAGAGTCTGCCTGCCAGATGGGCGGGGTTTGGTTGGTAGAGTCTGCCAACAGTTGCCAGATGGGCGGGGTTTGGTTGACAGAGTCTGCCTGCAGTTGCCAGATGGGCGGGGTTTGGTTGAGAGAGTCTGCCTGCAGTTGCCAGATGGGCGGGGTTTGGTTGATAGAGTCTGCTTGCAGTTGCCAGATGGGCGGGGATTGGTTGATAGTGTCTGCCTACAGTTGCCAGATGGGCGGGGTTTGGTTGATAGAGTCTGCTTGCAGTTGCCAGATGGGCGGGGTTTGGTTGATAGAGTCTGCCTGCCAGATGGGCGGGGTTTGGTTGATAGTGTCTGCCTGCAGTTGCCAGATGGGCGGGGTTTGGTTGATAGAGTCTGCTTGCAGTTGCCAGATGGGCGGGGTTTGGTTGATAGAGCCTGCCTGCAGTTGCCAGATGGGCGGGGTTTGGTTGATAGAGTCTGCCTGCCAGATGGGCGGGGTTTGGTTGATAGAGTCTGCCTGCAGTTGCCAGATGGGCGGGGTTTGGTTATAGAGTCTGCCTGCCAGATGGGCGGGGTTTGGTTGATAGAGTCTGCCTGCCAGATGGGCGGGGTTTGGTTGATAGAGTCTGCCTGCCAGATGGGCGGGGTTTGGTTGATAGAGTCTGCCTGCCAGATGGGCGGGGTTTGGTTGATAGAGTCTGCCTGCAGTTGCCAGATGGGCGGGGTTTGGTTGATAGAGTCTGCCTGCAGTTGCCAGATGGGCGGGGTTTGGTTGATAGAGTCTGCCTGCCAGATGGGCAGGCTTTGGTTGAGAGAGTCTGCCTGCCAGATGGGCAGGGTTTGGTTGATAGAGTCTGCCTGCAGTTGCCAGATGGGTGGGGTTTGGTTGAGAGAGTCTGCCTGCCAGATGGGCGGGGTTTGGTTGATAGAGTCTGCCTGCCAGATGGGCGGGGTTTGGTTGATAGAGTCTGCTTGCCAGATGGGCGGGGTTTGGTTGATAGAGTCTGCTTGCCAGATGGGCGGGGTTTGGTTGATAGAGTCTGCCTGCCAGATGGGCGGGGTTTGGTTGATAGAGTCTGCTTGCCAGATGGGCGGGGTTTGGTTGATAGAGTCTGCCTGCCAGATGGGCGGGGTTTGGTTGATAGAGTCTGCCTGCCAGATGGGCGGGGTTTGGTTGATAGAGTCTGCCTGCCAGATGGGCGGGGTTTGGTTGATAGAGTCTGCCTGCCAGATGGTCCACTGCCTTCTGACTGGAACATGTATCTTTCCTGACCACGGTCCTATGTGATCAATACAAACCCAGATGTAGAGACCTAGACAAGGTACAGCCACGGTCCTATCTGATCAATACAAACCCAGATGTAGAGACCTAGACAAGGTACAGCCACGGTCCTATCTGATCAATACAAACCCAGATGTAGAGACCTAGACAAGGTACAGCCACGGTCCTATCTGATCAATACAAACCCAGATGTAGAGACCTAGACAACGTACAGCCACGGTCCTATCTGATCAATACAAACCCAGATGTAGAGACCTAGACAAGGTACAGCCACTGTCCTATCTGATCAATACAAACCCAGATGTAGAGACCTAGACAAGGTACAGCCACGGTCCTATCTGATCAATACAAACCCAGATGTAGAGACCTAGACAAGGTACAGCCACGGTCCTATCTGATCAATACAAACCCAGATGTAGAGACCTAGACAAGGTACAGCCACGGTCCTATCTGACAGACCCAGATGTAGAGACCTAGACAAGGTACAGCCACGGTCCTATCTGATCAATACAAACCCAGATGTAGAGACCTAGACAAGGTACAGCCACGGTCCTATCTGATCAATACAAACCCAGATGTAGAGACCTAGACAAGGTACAGCCACGGTCCTATCTGATCAATACAAACCCAGATGTAGAGACCTAGACAAGGTACAGCCACGGTCCTATCTGATCAATACAAACCCAGATGTAGAGACCTAGACAAGGTACAGCCACTGTCCTGTCTGATCAATACAAACCCAGATGTAGAGACCTAGACAAGGTACAGCCACGGTCCATCTGACAGACCCAGATGTAGAGACATAGACAAGGTACAGCCACGGTCTATCTGACAGACCCAGATGTAGAGACCTAGACAAGGTACAGCCACGGTCTATCTGACAGACCCAGATGTAGAGACCTAGACAAGGTACAGCCACGGTCTATCTGACAGACCCAGATGTAGAGACCTAGACAAGGTACAGCCACGGTCCATCTGACAGACCCAGATGTAGAGACCTAGACAAGGTACAGCCACGGTCCTATCTGATCAATACAGACCCAGATGTAGAGACCTAGACAAGGTACAGCCACGGTCCATCTGACAGACCCAGATGTAGAGACCTAGACAAGGTACAGCCACGGTCTATCTGACAGACCCAGATGTAGAGACCTAGACAAGGTACAGCCACGGTCCATCTGACAGACCCAGATGTAGAGACCTAGACAAGGTACAGCCACGGTCCATCTGACAGACCCAGATGTAGAGACCTAGACAAGGTACAGCCACGGTCTATCTGACAGACCCAGATGTAGAGACCTAGACAAGGTACAGCCACGGTCTATCTGACAGACCCAGATGTAGAGACCTAGACATATTATTATTATTATTAGGTACAGCCACGGTCCATCTGACAGACCCAGATGTAGAGACCTAGACAAGGTACATCTGACAGACCCAGATGTAGAGACCTAGACAAGGTACAGCCACGGTCCATCTGACAGACCCAGATGTAGAGACCTAGACAAGGTACAGCCACGGTCTATCTGACAGACCCAGATGTAGAGACCTAGACAAGGTACAGCCACGGTCTATCTGACAGACCCAGATGTAGAGACCTAGACAAGGTACAGCCACGGTCGTTCTGACAGACCCAGATGTAGAGACATAGACAAGGTACAGCCACGGTCGTTCTGACAGACCCAGATGTAGAGACATAGACAAGGTACAGCCACGGTCTATCTGACAGACCCAGACATCACAGACCAGGCGCCTGTAGGGCACAACGGTCAACCAAATTTCCAGGGTAAGAAGTCAGACAAATTTAAAGACTTTCTGAAAGGATCAGCTCTTCTTTGAGAAAAGTATTCACAGTAAAACATCAACTAGAAATACTCTTCTCCAACTGTATCACTATGTATGTATGTTTGTATGTATCAATTCAATGGGCTTAAGTGATATCTCTCCCCTTCTCTCTCCCTCAATCAATTCAATGGGCGTTATATATATATATATATAGTTAGCCACCAATTGTGCAAGTTCTCCGACTTAAAAGGATGAGAGAGGCCTGTAATTTTCATCATAGGTACACTTCAACTATGACAGACGGAATGAGAAGGAAAAAAAATCCTGAAAATCACATTGTAGGATTTGTTATGAATTTATTTGCAAATTATGGTGCAGTTACCCCTCTTTCCCAGTCCCGCCTCCCAATTCCCCCCTCTTTATCACATCCCCTTCCCAGTCCCCCTCCCTGTTCCCCCTTTTCTGTCCCCCCCCCCCCCCCCCTCTCTGTGACAGTCGTGCCCTGCAGCACTAACCTGTCCTGAACAGGAAGTCTAGTGACTGGCTTTAGGGCTTCTCCTCTCCTATAGCTCTCACCAGCTCTAGTATCCCCCAGCTCACAGAGAGGAGGAGGACTGGCTTACCTTACCCCTCAGGATTATACTACTGTTACACAGCTTATTGAGGGGCCAGAGGGGCCACGGGCTTGGTCTCATACCTATATGATATGCCTCTATATGAGGCAGCTCTAAGACTACGAGGCTGTTTGAGAGGTTTGTATCCTAATCAATCCATCCAATGGGACGTCTTGTTTGAGGTACGGTAGATCAATACAGCTACAGTCGTCTAACAGGGGTCAAAGCTGTACGCTGAAAAACCTTGTTAGTGCAAAAGGTCAAATTAAATGTTTGATGCTCATTAGAATTTCCTTGTCTTTTTCATTTTCAGACAAAATGCTAAATATTTAAATGAAAACTGTTTTTATATTATTAATAGCAGTGTAGATAAGTGACTGCCTGTGGATGAGAGGAGGAGGAAAGGGAGGAGAGAGGAGAGAGAAGGAGAAAAGAGGGGGAGGAGGAGAGAGGAGGACAGAGGAGGGGGAGGAGGAGAGAGGATGAGAAAAGAGGGGGAGGAGGAGAGAGGAGGAGAAAAGAGGGGGAGGAGAGAGGAGGAGAAAAGAGGGGGAGGAGAGAGGAGGAGAGAGGAGGGGGAGGAGAGAGGATGAGGAGAGAGGAGGGAGAGGAGAGAGGATGAGAAAAGAGGAGGAGGAGAGAGGAGGAGAAAAGAGGAGGAGGAGAGAGGAGGAGAAAAGAGGAGGAGGAGAGAGGAGGGGGAGGAGGAGAGAGGAGGAGAAAAGAGGGGGAGGAGGAGAGAGGAGGAGAAAAGAGGGGGAGGAGGAGAGAGGAGGAGAAAAGAGGGGGAGGAGAGAGAAGGAGAGGAGGAGAGAGGAGGGAGAGGAGAGAGGATGAGAAAAGAGGGGGAGGAGGAGAAAGGAAGAGAGAGGAGGAGAAAGGAGGAGAGGAGGGGGAGGAGGAGAGAGGATGAGAAAAGAGGGGGAGGAGGAGATAAGAGGGGGAGGAGGAGATAAGAGGGGGAGGAGGTGAGAGGAGGGTGAGGAGGTGAGAGGAGGAGAGAGGAGGGGGAGGAGAGAGGATGAGAAAAGAGGGGGAGGAGGAGAGAAGAGGGGGAGGAGGAGAGAGGAGAACAGAAAGAAGGTGTGTAGCAAATGAGAGAGGGGACAGGACAACAGTGAGAGGAGAAAAGGAGGTGAAGAAAAGAGAAATGGAGGGCCAGGTGAGGAAAGAGGAGGGCAGTATTCTCTCTCCCCATACTGACATCCTATACAAAAAAACTATTCCTCTACTCTTCATCTTCTCCTCAACCAAGGAAAACTCCACAATGTCAGAACGGCAGGCTCTCGCCTTCTCTCACCCTTTCTGTAAGCTAATTAAGAAATATCACAGCCTTCTGCGAACTCAATTAAATAATGTTAATTTATTCTCATTTCAATTTACACTCAGGCTGCTGCAGTGGAGGGCCGGAAAAACAAAGGAGAAGGAATGAAAGGAGCCGTGCTCTGGTCCTGGCCTCCCTGTGAGACGCTCTCTCTCTCTCTCTCTGTGTGTGTGTGGGTCTCAGTGTGTGTCTTTGTGTGTGTGTGTCTCGGTGTGTGCCTTGGTGTGCGTGTGTCTCAGTGTGTGTCTAGGTGTGTGTGTGTATATGTGCATCTCAGTGCACAGGTGTGTGTGTGTTTGCGTCTCAGGGTGTGTGTGCACGTGTGTCTCGGTGTGTGTGTGCGCACTTGTGTCTCGGTGTGTGTGTGTGTGTGTGCGCGCGCGCGTGCGTGTGTGTGTGTGCGCGTGCGCGTGTGTGTGTCTCGGTGTGTGTGTCTCGGTGTGTGAATATAGTCCAGGCCTCCTTGTGAGAGGTGCTCTGTGCTCTCAGCTCCTCAGAAACACCATTTAATTTGGGCCTTTGATTCATCTGAATAACCTTTTATTTGAGGGGAAAAGCAGCATACCTCTCCTGTTGTTTCACTTAGTCACCATCCTGAGGAGCCTGGAGGATGCTATGTGTGTGTGTGTGTGTGTTACTATCCTTGTTGGGACCAGAAGTCCTCACAAGGATAGTAAATCACCGACCATCGTGGGGACATTTTGTCGGTCCCCACAAGGGAAAAAAGCTACTTTAGGTTTAGGGTTAGAATTAGGGGTAAAGAGTTAGGGGAAAATAAAGTGTGTGTAAAGTAAAGTGTGTGTGAGAGCACGCACGTGTCAGGACATGTGTGCACGATACAGGAAGTGAATATTTCAAGGTCTACAGTACTTCAGCTAAACGGCTGCACCAGAAGATTCGGATCTTAGTTCAAACACAGAACTCTCTGAAAGTGCTTATGTTAATATAGAACAGGAAATATAACTCTTCTTTGCACAAACTTTTCCTCCGACATCGGCGTTCTGTTCCCGTGACTTTTCTCCATATGAAAATAAAGGCTAATAAATTCATGAAGCGGAAACTGATGAAAATCCCCGAGATCAGAGCAGCTGAGGGCAGAACGGCTCACTGAAACTTCTGGAACAGAGACAACGAAGCAGAGACAGTGACAGAGGAGGAGGAGGAGGAGGAGGAGAGAAGGAGAGGAGGAGGAGGAGGAGGAGAGGAGGAGGAGGAGGAGAGAAGGAGGAGGAGGAGGAGGAGAGAAGGAGGAGGAGGAGGAGGAGGAGGAGAGGAGGAGGAGGGGAGAAGGAGAGGAGGAGGAGGAGGAGGAGGAGAGAAGGAGGAGAAGGAGGAGGAGGAGAGAAGGAGGAGGAGAGGAGGAGGAGGAGGAGAGAAGGAGAGGAGGAGGAGGAGAGGAGGAGGAGGAGGAGAGAAGGAGAGAGAGGAGGAGGAGAGAAGGAGAGGAAGAGGAGAGGAGGAGGAAGAAGGAGGAGGAGGAGGAGGAGGAGGAGGAGGAGGAGGAGAGAGAGGAGGAGAGGAGGAGGAGAGAAGGAGGAGGAGGAGGAGGAGGAGGAGAGAGGAGAGAAGGAGAGAGAGGAGGAGGAGAGAAGGAGGAGGAGGAGAGAAGGAGGAGGAGGAGGAGGAGGAGAGAAGGAGGAGAGAAGGAGAGGAGGAGGAGGAGAGAAGGAGGAGAGAAGGAGGAGGAGGAGGAGAGAAGGAGAGGAGGAGGAGAGAAGGAGGAGGAGGAGGAGGAGGAGGAGGAGAGAGAAGGAGAGGAGGAGGAGGAGGAGGAGGAGGAGGAGGAGGAGGAGGAGGGAAGGAGAGGAGGAGGAGGAGGAGGAGGAGAAGAGGAGAGAAGGAGAGGAGGAGGAGGAGGAGGAGGAGAGAAGGAGAGGAGGAGAGGAGGAGGAGAGAGGAGAGAGAGGAGGAGGAGAGGAGGAGAGGAGGAGAGGAGGAGAGAAGGAGGAGAGGAGGAGGAGGAGGAGGAGGAGGAGAAAGAGAGGAGGAGGAGGAGGAGGAGGAGGAGGAGGAGAGAAGGAGGAGGAGGAGGAGGAGGAGGAGGAGGAGGAGAGAAGGAGAGGAGGAGGAGGAGGAGGAGGAGGAGGAGGAGGAGAGAAGGAGGAGGAGGAGAGGAGAAGGAGGGGAGAGAAGGAGGAGAGGAGGAGGAGGAGGAGGAGAGGAGGAGGAGGAGGAGGAGGAGGAGGAGGAGGAGGAGGAGGAGAGGCCCCGGGAAGGAGGTGGACTGAAACAGGACAGACATGAATCTCTCGTCCGTTCTTCCTTCTTTCTTTTAGAAAGTTACTCTGTTCATTTAAATTAATCATTCAGACAGACGCTCCGTCCCCGCGACTCCGGAGAAGCAAAACCTCAACGCACTCTGGAATCGGTCTTTCATTGTCCTCAAACACAGAGGAAGAGAGAGGGATGGAGAAAGAAAGAGAAACAGACAGACACAGAGAGTGAGACAGAGAGAGGCCGAGAGAGAGAGAGAGAGAGAGAGAGAGACAGAGAGAGAGAGAGAGAGAGAGAGAGAGAGAGAGAGAGAGAGAGAGAGAGAGAGAGGGGCAGAGAGAGAGAGAGGCAGAGGGAGAGAGAGACAGTGAGAGGCCAAGGGAGACCGAGAGAGAGGCAGAGAGAGAAAGAGAGAGAGACAAAGAGAGAGACAGAGAGAGGCCGAGGGAGACAGAGGGAGACAGAGAAAGAGAAAGAGACAAAGAGAGAGAGAGAGACAAAGAGAGAGAGAGAGAGAGAGAGAGAGAGAGAGAGAGAGAGAGAGAGAGAGAGAGAGACAGAGAGAGAGACAGAGAGAGACAGAGAGAGAGACAAAGAGAGAGAGACAGAGAGAGACAGAGAGAGAGAGACAGAGAGAGAGAGAGAGAGAGAGAGAGAGAGAGAGAGAGAGAGAGAGAGAGAGAGAGAGAGAGGGAGAGAGAGAGAGGGAGAGAGAGAGAGGGAGAGAGAGAGAGAGAGAGGAAGAGAGAGAGAGAGAGAGAGAGAGAGAGAGAGAGAGAGAGAGAGAGAGAGAGAGAGAGAGGCAGAGAGAGAGACAAAGAGAGAGACAGAGAGAGACAGAGGGAGACAGAGAGAGAAAGAGAGAGAGACAAAGAGAGAGAGAGAAAAGAGAGAGACAAAGAGAGAGAGACAAAGAGAGAGAGAGAGAGAGAGAGAGAGAGAGAGAGAGACAGAGAGAGAGACAAAGAGAGAGAGAGAGAGAGAGAGAGAGAGAGAGAGAGAGAGAGACAAAGAGAGAGAGAGACAAAGAGAGAGAGAGAAAGAGAGAGAGAGAAAGAGGGGACGCCTCCACCAGGGGGAGAGAGAGGGGACGACCAGGGGAGACAAAGGGGACGAGAGACCAGGGGACGAGAGAGAAAGAGGGGAGACAAAGAGGGGAGAGAGACCAAAGGGGACGAGCCACCAGGGGGAGACAAAGAGGGGGAGAGACCAGCCAAAGAGGGGAGAGACACCAGCCACCAAAGGGAGAGACAGAGGGGGACGAGACCAGACAAAGGGACGACAAAGAGACCAGGGGAGAGAGAGAGAAAGGAGGAGAGAGAGAGAGGGGGACGACAGAGACAGAGGGGACGACAGAGAGACAGAGAGACAGAGGGACGAGACAGAGACAGGGGGACGAGAGGGAGAGACCAGAGGACGAGACCAGAGACCAGGGGACGACAGAGACCAGGGGACGACAGAGACAGGGGGACGCAGACCAACCACCAGGGGGACGTCTCCAGCCACCAGGGGGACGTCACCAGCCACCAGGGGGACGTCACCAGCCACCAGGGGGACGTCACCAGCCACCAGGGGGACGTCACCAGCCACCAGGGGGACGTCACCAGCCACCAGGGGGGACGTCACCAGCCACCAGGGGGACGTCACCAGCCACCAGGGGGACGTCACCAGCCACCAGGGGACGTCACCAGCCACCAGGGGGACGTCACCAGCCACCAGGGGACGTCACCAGCCACCAGGGGGACGTCACCAGCCACCAGGGGGACGTCACCAGCCACCAGGGGGACGTCACCAGCCACCAGGGGGACGTCACCAGCCACCAGGGGGACGTCACCAGCCACCAGGGGGACGTCACCAGCCACCAGGGGGACGTCACCAGCCACCAGGGGGACGTCACCAGCCACCAGGGGACGTCACCAGCCACCAGGGGGACGTCACCAGCCACCAGGGGGACGTCTCCAGCCACCAGGGGGACGTCACCAGTCACCAGGGGGACGTCACCAGCCACCAGGGGGACGTCACCAGTCACCAGGGGGACGTCACCAGCCACCAGGGGGACGTCACCAGTCACCAGGGGGACGTCACCAGCCACCAGGGGGACGTCACCAGCCACCAGGGGGACGTCACCAGTCACCAGGGGGACGTCACCAGCCACCAGGGGGACGTCTCCAGCCACCAGGGGGACGTCACCAGCCACCAGGGGGACGTCACCAGCCACCAGGGGGACGTCACCAGCCACCAGGGGGACGTCACCAGCCACCAGGGGGACGTCACCAGCCACCAGGGGGACGTCACCAGCCACCAGGGGGACGTCACCAGCCACCAGGGGGACGTCACCAGCCACCAGGGGGACGTCACCAGGGGGACGTCTCCAGCCACCAGGGGACGTCACCAGGGGGACATCACCAGCCACCAGGGGGGACGTCACCAGCCACCAGGGGGACGTCACCAGCCACCAGGGGACGCCACCAGGGGGACGTGGAAATGCCACCAGGGGAAATGTCATGAAATGTCACCAGGGAAGTGTACCACCACCAGGGGGTAAACGCCACCAGCCACCAATTGGACGTCAAACAAAATCCACCAGGGGACATACCAGTCAAATTAATCTGGGATACCAGCCACCTGGGGGATGTCACCAGCCAAAAATAGACGTCACCAGCCACCAGGGGCGTCACGCCACCAGGGGAAATGTACACCAGACCAGGGGACGAGTTTACAAACATGGGGAACGCTCTCTTTCCATCACAGACGACCAGGTGACCAGGGGAACGTCTCCAGCCACCAGGGATGTCACTTCAAACCAGGGGAAGGGGAGGACCAGGTTCAAGAAGGATGTTCCAGCCACCAGGGGGACGTCTCCAGTCAGAGGGGAATGGACACCAGCCACCAGGGGGTACGTCACCAGCCACCGGGGGCGTCTCCAACCACCAGGGGTTTTTACACTCACGTCACCAGCCATCAGGGGACGTCACCAGGGTGACGTCACCAGTCACCGGGGGACGTTGGCCACCAGGGGGCGCAAACACCAGGGGACGTTTTTACACCAGTTTCACTGGGACGTCCACCAGACACCAGGGGAATCACCAGGGGACGTCACCAGTACCAGGGGAATCACCAGCCACCAGGGGATCGTCTCCAGCCACCTGAAACAGGGGTCGTCACCAGCCACCAGGGGGACGTCACCAGCACCAGGGGACGTTTTTCACCAGCCCACAAATGTCTTGTTAACAAACCACCAGGGGGACAAGTCACCAGGGGACATCTACTTTGTGCATGACACAAGTCATTTTTCCAATAATTCGTTACACCAGATTACCAGGGGTTCGTAATTCCAGGAGGTCCAGGGGGACAAACACTAGCCACCTTTAAACAGCTTGAAAGTCACCAGAAAATGATGTCAGTCACCAGGGGATAGGCGACATCATTATGTTAATTGGAGGGGTACGTCACCATGCCATTTCAAGAGGGGACGTCAAACTCAGTGCCACCAGGGGAAAATCAAAAGAAATCAGCCAGACCAGAAAATATTGTAGACTTCACAAGGGGGACGTCACCAGTCACCAGGGGGACGTCACCAAACACCTGGGGACGTCACCAGCCACCAGGGGGACGTCACCAACCACCAGGGGACGTCACCAGCCACCATACGTCACCAGCCACCGGGGGTTCGTCACCATACCAGGGGACGTCACAGCCACCAGGGGCCACTGCTCCAAAACCACCATAAAAAAGCCAGACTAGGGGGACGCACCAGCCACATGGGGACAAAGTCACCAGCCACCAGGAGGGACGTCCTCTGGTCTGATGAAACAAAAATTGAACTGTTTGGCCATAATGGGGAGCATCTTCATGTTTGGACCGGGGGAGGCTTGTACCAGCCAAAGGGTACACCATCCCACCAGGGGGGTCAGCATCATGCCACCAGGGGCGTCACCAGCAGGGGGTCTGTCACCACAAAATAGATGGAATCATGAGGCACCATTATGTGGGGACGTATTGAAGCCATCTCAAGGGACGTCACCAGTTACCAGGGGGCGTCACCAGGGTTTTCCAAATGGACGACCACCAAGCCACCAGGGGGATACGTCACCAGCCACCAGGGGAAGGTACGTCACCAGCCACCAGGGGAAGGACGTCACCAGCTCACCAGGGGTACGTCACCAGCTACTGATGAAGGTACGTCTCACCACGCTACTGATGAAGGTACTGTCACCAGCCACCATGAAGGGGACGTCACCAGCCACCTACTGATGGACGTCTCACCAGCTACTGATGGGGTACGTCACCAGCTACTGATGGGTACGTCTCACCAGCTACCATGGGTACGTCTCACCAGCCACCATGAAGGTACCAGTCTCACCACTGATGAAGGTACGTCTCACCAGACCGGGGGCGTCTCCAGCCACCATGGGTACGTCACCAGCCACCAGGGGGGTACCAGCCACCAGGGGGACGTCACCATGACCAGGGGCGTCTCACCAGCTACTGATGGGCGTACCAGCCACCAGGGGGACGTCACCAGAAGGGGACGTCACCAGCCACCAGGGGGTACCAGTCTCACCAGGGGAAGGTACGTCACCAGCCAAGGGGGACGTCACCAGCCACTGATGAAGGTACGTCACCAGCCACCAGGGGACGTCACCAGCCACCAGGGAAGGTCTCCAGCCACCAGGGGGCGTCTCCAGTCACCAGGGGCGTCTCACCAGCCACCAGGGGTACGTCTCACCAGCCACCAAGGGGACGTCACCAGCCACCATGAAGGTACGTCTCACCTCGCTACAGCCACCAGGGGTACGTCTCACCAGCCACCAGGAAGGTACGTCACCAGCCACCATGGGTACGTCACCAGCCACCATGGGTACGTCTCACCAGCCACCAGGGGTACGTCTCACCAGCTACCAGATGAAGGTACTGTCACCAGCCACCAGGGGGGTACCAGTCTCACCAGGGGGACGTCACCAGAAGGTACGTCTCACCAGCTACTGATGAAGGTACGTCACCAGCTACTGATGGGGTACGTCACCAGCCACCAGGGGGTACGTCTCACCAGCCTACCATGAAGGTACGTCACCAGCCACCAGGGAAGGTACCAGCCACCAGGGGAAGGTTCTGTCCAGCCACCAGAGGGCGTCTCCAGCCACCAATGTCCATGTTAAAAGTCACTATTATACAAAGGTGGAGGTCACCAGCCACCCTGGAACGTCACCACAGCCACCAGGGGGACGTCAGCCACCAGGGAGGATATAAGAACCTTAACACCATGCCTTAACACCATGACAAACTGACTAACACACAAACAGCCACCACAAGGGGCGTCACCAGCCACCCCACACACGTCACCACCCACCCAGGGGGCCCCCACACACAGCCACCACCCACATACACCACCCACACCACACACAACCCACCCACCCACCAGGGGGACACGTCACCACCACCCACACGTCACCCACACCCACCACACGTCACCACCACCACAGGGGGACGTCCACAGCCACCCACACGTCTCCACCCACCCGACCGTCCCACCCACCCACACACCACCCACCCACACGTCACCACCCACCAGGGGGCGTCACCACCCACCCGTCACCACCCACCAGGGGACGCCACCCACCACCACCCACCCACCCACCCACCAGGGGGACGTCACACACACCACCCACACACACCACCCACACAACCCACCAGCCCACCCACCCACACCACCCACCACCCACGTCACCAGCCACCAGGGGAACGTCACCAGCCACCCAGGGGGCCCACACCAGCCACCAGGGGGCCACCAGACACACAGGGGGCGTCACCACCACCCACACGTACACCAGCCACCCAGGGGAACACCACCCACCACACACCAGCCACCAGGGGACTTGAATAGACACCACCAACAACGTCCTTCCTAACCCTTTAAAAATGATTTCTGCAGCAGCCAGAAGTGAGTTGAAGTCTTGGACAAAGTATCAGGATATATTACTACGTAAAACAGACGTAGAACAGGACGTAGAACAGGACGTAGAACAGGACATAGAACAGACGTAGAACAGGACGTAGAACAGGACATAGAACAGACATAGAACAGACATAGAACAGACGTAGAACAGGACATAGAACAGACGTAGAACAGACGTAGAACAGGACATAGAACAGACGTAGAACAAATGTAGAACAGACGTAGAAACAGGATATAGAACAGACGGAGAACAGACGGAGAACAGGACATAGAACAGACATAGAACAGACATAGAACAAATGTAGAACGGGACATTGGAATCTGTTTGGGGATGTGTGTGTAAAACAGGATGGATATTCCAGACCCTTGAGGGACAGCTGTAAATACACACACACACACACACACACACACACACACACACACACACACACACACACACACACACACACACACACACACACACACACACACACACACACACACACACACACACACACACACACACACACACACACACACACACACAGTTTCACACATCGAGAAGCAAAGGAACAGCCTGTGTTTTTTGGGCAAACTGGAATCTGTGCGTATTAACACACAGACACATACACACGTGTGTAGGAGTTTCTCATCATTGTGTGTGTGTGTGTGTGTGTGTGTGTGTGTGTGTGTGTGTGTGTGTGTGTGTGTGTGTGTGTGTGTTCATTCACATGTGTGTTTTTCTCTGTGAGAATATTTACAGAAACCAAACCCTATTCTCACCACCTCTACATGTTAAAGTCTGAGCCTCAATTTCCACTGAATATCTCTCCTGCAACAGCCTCAGTTTCTCTCCCCCCCTCTCTCTCCCCTCCTCTCCCCTCCTCTCTCCCTCCTCTCTCCCTCCTCTCTCCCTCCTCTCTCCCTCTTATCTCTCCCTCCTCTCTCTCTCTCTCTCCTCTCTCCCCCTCTCTCCCTCCTCTCTCCCCCTCCACTGAGCTCTAAAGACAGGGGCAGCCCTTGGCGGAGTGCAGCCCACCACAGGCCACTGAGTCTGGGTAATTAAAGTTGTTTAGACCCCCTCACCCACAGTCACACGGCTGTGCAGCTGGTTGATAAACCTTCCTTAATGACATAGTACCACCATTACTGTTACCGCACCAAGTCCTACACAACTACAACAGCCAGCCACGGAAGGTGTGTGTGTGTGTGGTGTGTGTGTGTGTGTGTGTGTGTGTGTGTGTGTGTGTGTGTGTGTGTGTGTGTGTGTGTGTGTGTGTGTGTGTGTGTGTGTGTGTGTGTGTGTGTGTGTCCACGGGGGGTTATGGGGGCAGATGGGGTTCTTACCCCCCTGTAATCAGTCTGCTGATGTGTTTAAGCCCCTCATATGCTTTCTGCCCTGCATCTCATATAGACTACTTAAACCCCCCCCCCCACTCACCCAATCACTCCCGGCCACTGGGGTGACTCATCATGTGTGTGTGGCCACCAGCCGTTTAATTACAACTAGCAGAAATGCAGAATTTAAATAAATAAATAAACAGACAAACAGCCCAATAAACTAATACCTATATTCAGATGAGGAGGTTGGAGGTGACTGGACACACACGGAGGCACATGCAAACACAACTACACACACTTTGTGAACAACCACACACACACACACACACACACACTTTGTGAACAACCACACACACACACACACACACACTTTGTGAACAACCACACACACACACACACTTTGTGAACAACCACACACACACACACACACACACACACACACACACACACACACACACACACACACACACACACACACACACACACACACACACACACACACACACACACACACACTTTGTGAACAACCACACACACTTTATGAATACCACTACTCTAGTGCCACTACCCTCTTCAAAGAGTCTTACCTTAGGGGAGGAGAAGGCCAGCTCTCGCCCCACCACAGCTGCCACGGCACTGGGTCCACTGGGCATGAATCTCTCCCTCTCTGCCCCCTCCCTGGAGGTGTTGGGGGCCGAGGGGCTGGGGCCTGGAGGTCTGGGAGGTAGCGGGGCTCTCCTCTTCTGGTTACTGAAGTCTGGAGAGGGGCCCCCGGAGGGCCGGGATGGGCTGGAGGTCCGGGGCTCGTAGAACGGGTTGGATCTGAAGGAGAGAGGGAGACGGAGGGGGGAAGACGGAGTGAGGGAGGGGAGAGACGGAGTGAGGGAGGGGAGAACGGAGTGAGGAGGGAGAGAGAGAAGGGGAGAGAGGGAGACGGAGGGGGGAAGACGGAGTGTGGGGAGAGAGGGAGTGGAGAGAGGGAAGGGGAGTGAGTGAGGGGAGAGAGGGAGGGGGGAGAGGGAGAGAGGGAAGGGGAGAGAGGGCGGAGAGGGGGAGAGAGGGAGGGGAGGGAGAGGGGAGACGGAGGGGGAAGACAGAGTGAGGGGGAGGGAGAGAGGCAGTGGAGAGAGGAAAGGGGAGTGAGGGAGGGGAGAGAGGGAGTGAGGGGGAGATGGAGAGAAGGAAGGGGAGAGACAGAGTGAGGGGGAGAGAGTGAGTGAGGGGGGAGGGAGAGAGGGAGGGGAGAGATGGAGGGAGAGAGGGAAAGGGATGGGGAGTGAGGGGGGATGGGGAGTGAGGGAGGGGAGAGGGAAAGAAAGAGGGAGAGGAGAGAGATATGGCATATCAAAAGATTGCATCATAATGTAATTTTACAGGCATTGTATAACTTTACATCCTCTAAAACTCTTCTGTTTTTTGTTAAATTTATTTCACTTTTATTTAACCAGATGGGCCAGTTGAGAACAAGTTCTCATTTACAACTGCGACCTGGTCAAGATAAACAAAGCAAAGCAGTGCAACAAACACAACAAACACAGAGTTACACAGTCAATAACACTTCACTGTACTTTACTTAGGAACACACATTCACCACTAAAATAGCTGACCAGGTACCACAGAACCACCACACGGTTAACATTACCTCAGAGCCACAACACGGCTAGCAGTACCACAGAACCACCACACGGTTAACATTACCACAGAGCCACAACACGGCTAGCAATACCTCAGAGCCACAACACGGCTAGCAGTACCTCAGAGCCACAACACAGCTAGCAGTACCTCAGACAGCTAGCAGTACCTCAGAGCCACAACACAGCTAGCAGTACCTCAGAGCCACAACACAGCTAGCAGTACCACAGAACCACCACACGGTTAACATTAACTCAGAGCCACAACACGGCTAGCAGTACCACAGAACCACCACACGGTTAACATTAACTCAGAGCCACAACACGGCTATCAGTACCTCAGAACCACCACACGGCTAGCAGTACCACAGAGCCACAACACGGCTAGCAGTACCTCAGAACCACAACACGGCTAGCATTACCTCAGAGCCACAACACGGCTAGCAGTACCTCAGAACCACAACACGGCTAGCAGTACCTCAGAGCCACAACACGGCTAGCAGTACCTCAGAACCACAACACGGCTAGCATTACCTCAGAGCCACAACACGGCTAGCAGTACCTCAGAACCACAACACGGCTAGCAGTACCAACCCAGTCACAACACGGCTAGCAGTACCTCAGAACCACAACACGGCTAGCATTACCACAGAGCCACAACACGGCTAGCAGTACCTCAGAGCCACAACACGGCTAGCAGTACCTCAGAACCACAACACGGCTAGCAGTACCTCAGAACCACAACACGGCTAGCAGTACCTCAGAACCACAACACGGCTAGCAGTACCTCAGAACCACACGGCTAGCAGTACCTCAGAACCACACGGCTAGCAGTACCTCAGAACCACAACACGGCTAGCAGTACCACAGAACCACACGGCTAGCAGTACCTCAGAACCACAACACAGCTAGCAGTACCTCAGAACCACAACACAGCTAGCAGTACCTCAGAGCCACAACACGGCTAGCAGTACCTCAGAACCACAACACGGCTAGCAGTACCTCAGAACCACAACACAGCTAGCAGTACCTCAGAACCACAACACGGCTAGTATTACCCCAGAACCACACATGGCTAGCAGTACCTCAGACCCACAACACGGCTAGTATTACCCCAGAACCACACATGGCTAGTATTACCTCAGAACCACAACACGGCTAGTATTACCCCAGAACCACACATGGCTAGTATTACCTCAGAGCCACAACACGGCTAGCAGTACCTCAGAGCCACAACACGGCTAGCAGTACCTCAGAACCACAACACAGCTAGCAGTACCTCAGAACCACAACACAGCTAGCAGTACCTCAGAACCACAACACGGCTAGTATTACCCCAGAACCACACATGGCTAGTAGTAAGTCAAAAGTACACACACAACGTTGAGTTAAACGGATGGTTGGGTAACACAGGACACAGGTGCTCTGAGGTCAGCTCTGAGTGACCTCATATCCCAACTGCCATGCTGGGCACTGACAGACACACACAGGACCTTATCAATACACAGGTCAGCCAGCCCGCAGGGTTGAAACGGGCTACATCGCTCCATGTCACTCATTCAACACTCACCACTCACACACAGCCAGAGACCTAGGGGAAGGGGGGGGGGTGGCTAGGTATATCAGGCTGAAAGAAACAGACAAGTTCAGTGTGTATCTAACCCCGGCCAAGAGGACGTAGGAGAAAGGAGGATAGAGAAGCAGAGCCATTGAGGCTGTGGCATTAATCTTTGACAGACCTGCCTTGGCTAAAAGACATGTGAAAAGACCCAGGCTGCAGTCCAATCGTGTCATGCAGTCCAATCGTGTGTGTGTGTGTGTGTGTGTGTCTCAGCCCAGCCACTTTCCCTCAGGGTATCCCTGTCGAAACCGGATGCAGTATGATTGCCATCTTAAGTGTCGGTCTAATTCACAAACGTTACACACCACCCCCTCTGCCCTCAATTTAGCAAGTGAACTACTTTGATCACTCGCGGGGTTGTTATTACACAAATATGAATTTTCACAAAGTGTCTGCTGCCTCAGTTTGTATGATGGCAATTGGCATATACTCCAGAATGTTATGAAGAGTGATCAGACGAATTGCAATTAATTTCAAAATCCCTCTTTGCCATGCAAATGAACTGAATCTCCAAAAAACATTTCCACTGCATTTCAGCCCTGCCACAAAAGGACCAGCTGACATGTCAGTGATTATCTCGTTAACACAGGTGTGAGTGTTGATGAGGACAAGGCTGGAGATCACTCTGTCATGCTGATTGAGTTCTAATAACAGAAAAGTAGGGTGGTGCTTGGAATCATAAAGTCATTTTCTCTGATGAATCCCCTTTCCGATTGTTTGGGGCATCCATAAAAAAGCTTGTCCGGAGAAGACAAGGTGAGCGCTACCATCAGTCCTGTGTCATGCCAACAGTAAAGCATCCTGAGACCATTCATGTGTGGGGTTGCTTCTCAGCCAAGGGAGTGGGCTCACTCACAATTTTGCCTAAGAACACAGCCATGAATAAAGAATGGTACCAACACATCCTCCGAGAGCAACTTCTCCTAACTATCCAGGAACAGTTTGGTGATGAACAATGCCTTTTCCAGCATGATGGAGCACCTTGCCATAAGGCAAAAGTGATAACTAAGTGGCTCCGGGAACAAAACATCGATATTTTGGGTCCATGGCCAGGAAACTCCCCAGACCTTAATCCCATTGAGACCTTGTGGATAATCCGCAAGAGGCGGGTGGACAAACAAAAACCCACAAATTCTGACAAACTCCAAGCATTGATTATGCAAGAATGGGCTGCCATCAGTCAGGATGTGGCCCAGAAGTTAATTGACAGCATGCCAGGTTTGATTGCAGAGGTCTTGAAAAAGAAGGGTCAACACTGCAAATATTGACTCTTTGCATCAACTTCATGTAATTGTCAATAAAAGCCTTTGACACTAATGAAATGCTTGTAATTATACTTCAGTATTCCATAGTAACATCTGACGAAAATATCTAAAGACACTGAAGCAGCAAACTTTGTGGAAATTAATATTTGTGTCATTCTCAATACTTTCGGCCACGACTATACACCACAGCCCCAGTCAAAACACTGAGCTCCCTCTCTCCATCTCTCTCCCTCCCTCTCTCCCTCCCTCCCTCCACAGCCCCAGTCAAAACACTGAGCTCTCTCCCTCCCTCTCTCCACAGCCCCAGTCAAAACACTGAGCTCTCTCCCTCCCTCCACAGCCCCAGTCAAAACACGGAGCTCTCTCCCCCCCTTCCTCTCTCCCTCCCTCTCTCCCTCCCACCACAGCCCCAGTCAAAACACTGAGCTCTCTCCATCCCTCTTTCCCTCCCTTCCTCTCTCCATCCCTCCACAGCCCCAGTCAAAACACTGAGCTCTCTCCCTCCCTCCATCCATCTCTCTCTCTCCCTCCCTCTCTCTTTCCCTCCCTTCCTCTCTCCATCCCTCCAAAGCCCCAGTCAAAACACTGAGCTCTCTCTCTCCCTCCATCTCTCTCCCTCCCTCCCCCTCTCTCCCTCCATCTCTCTTTCCCTCCCTTCCTCTCTCCATCCCTCTCTCCCTCCCTCCACAGCCCCAGTCAAAACACTGAGCTCTCTCCCTCCCTCTCTTTCCCTTCCTCTCTCCCTCCCTCTCTCCCTCCCTCCACAGCCCCAGTCAAAACACGGAGCTCTCTCCCCCCCTCTCTTTCCCTTCCTCCCTCTCTCCCTCTCTTTCCCTTCCTCTCTCCATCCCTCTCTTACCCTTCCTCTCTCACTCCCTCTCTCCCTCCCTCCACAGCCCCAGTCAAAACACTGAGCTCTCTCCATCCCTCCATCTCTCTTTCCCTCCCTTCCTCTCTCCATCCCTCCAAAGCCCCAGTCAAAACACTGAGCTCTCTCTCTCCCCCCCTCTCTTTCCCTTCCTCCCTCTCCCTCTCTTTCCCTTCCTCTCTCCCTCCCTCTCTCCCTCCCTCCACAGCCCCAGTCAAAACACTGAGCTCTCTCCCTCCCTCTTTCTCTTCCTCTCTCCCTCCCTCTCTCCCTCCCTCCACAGCCCCAGTCAAAACACTGAGCTCTCTCCCTCCCTCGCTTCCCCTCCCTCTCTTTCCCTTCCTCTCTCCCTCCCTCCACAGCCCCAGTCAAAGCACTTCGCTCCCTCCCTCTCTCCCTCCCTCCCTCCCTCTATCTCTCTTTCCCTCCCTTCCTCTCTCCATCCCTCCACAGCCCCAGTCAAAACACTGAGCTCTCTCCCTCCCTCCCTCCATCTCTCTCTCTCTCTCCCTCCCTCCATCTCTCTTTCCCTCCCTTCCTCTCTCCATCCCTCCAAAGCCCCAGTCAAAACACTGAGCTCTCTCTCTCCCTCCATCTCTCTCCCTCCCTCCCCCTCTCTCCCTTTCTCTCTCCCTCCCTCTCTCCCTCCCTCCACAGCCCCAGTCAAAACACGGAGCTCTCTCCCCCCCTCTCTTTCCCTTCCTCCCCCTCTCCCTCTCTTTCACTTCCTCTCTCCATCCCTCTCTTACCCTTCCTCTCTCACTCCCTCTCTCCCTCCCTCCACAGCCCCAGTCAAAACACTGAGCTCTCTCCATCCCTCCATCTCTCTTTCCCTCCCTTCCTCTCTCCATCCCTCCACAGCCCCAGTCAAAACACTGAGCTCTCTCCCTCCCTCCATCTCTCTTTCCCTCCCTTCCTCTCTCCATCCCTCCAAAGCCCCAGTCAAAACACTGAGCTCTCTCTCTCCCTCCATCTCTCTCCCTCCCCCTCTCTCCCTCCATCTCTCTTTCCCTCCCTTCCTCTCTCCATCCCTCTCTCCCTCCCTCTCTCCCTCCCTCCACAGCCCCAGTCAAAACACTGAGCTCTCTCCCTCCCTCTTTCCCTTCCTCTCTCCCTCCCTCTCTCCCTCCCTCTCTCCCTCCCTCCACAGCTCCAGTCAAAACACTGAGCTCTCTCCCTCCCTCGCTTTCCCTCCCTCTCTTTCCCTTCCTCTCTCCCTCCCTCCACAGCCCCAGTCAAAACATTTTGCTCTCTCTCTCCCTCCATCTCTCTCCCTCCATCTCTCTTTCCATCCTTCCTCTCTCACTACCTCTCTCCACAGCCCCAGTCAAAGCACTTCGCTCCCTCTCTCCCTCCCTCCCTCTATCTCTCTTTCCCTCCCTTCATCTCTCCCTCCCTCCACAGCCCCAGTCAAAACACTTCGCTCCCTCCCTCTCTCTCTCCCTCTCTCTCCCTCTCTCTCTCTCCCCCTCTCTCCCCCTCTCTCCCCCTCTCCGGGACAAGAAAAAAACAAAACATGGTGGACTCAATAACCTAGGAGTGGTTTATGATGGGAGGAAGAATATTAGCGAGGGGGTTGGGAGGAGGAATGTTAGTTGGCGGGTTGAGAGGAAGAATATTAGCGAGGGGGTTGGGAGGAGGAATGTTAGTGAGGGGGTTAGGAGGAGGAATGTTAGTCAGGGGGTTGGGAGGAAGAATATTAGCGAGGGGGTTGGGAGGAGGAATGTTAGTCGGGGGGTCGAGAGGAGGAATGTTAGTCGGGGGGTTGGGAGGAGGAATGTTAGTCGGGGGGTTGAGAGGAGGAATGTTAGTCGGGGGGTTGGGAGGAGGAATGTTAGCGAGGGGGTTGGGAGGAGGAATGTTAGTCGGGGGGTTGAGAGGAGGAATGTTAGTCGGGGGGTTGGGAGGAGGAATGTTAGTCAGGGGTTGGGAGGAGGAATGTTAGTCAGGGGGTTGGGAGGAGGAATGTTAGTCAGGGGGTTGGGAGGAGGAATGTTAGTCAGGGGGTTGGGAGGAGGAATATTAGTCAGGGGGTTGGGAGGAGGAATATTAGTCAGGGGGTTGGGAGGAGGAATGTTAGTCAGGGGGTTGGGAGGAGGAATGTTAGTCAGGGGGTTGGGAGGAGGAATATTAGTCAGGGGGTTGGGAGGAGGAATGTTAGTCAGGGGGTTGGGAGGAGGAATGTTAGTCAGGGGGTTGGGAGGAGGAATGTTAGTCAGGGGGTTGGGAGGAGGAATATTAGTCAGGGGGTTGGGAGGAGGAATGTTAGTCGGGGGGTTGGGAGGAGGAATGTTAGTCAGGGGGTTGAGTATTCTAGGGTTTTGACAAAGTTAAAGGGTCACCATAGGAAATATCCCCTCAACCCAAAGTGAATAGGAAAGATAGGCTAATGTATGATATCCAAGTTAATTTAGAGTTTACCCACGAGAACTGTACCCCACCTCCACAACTCACCAAAATGGAAGGTTTAACTAATTGTAAATTACTGTTCGACAAGGAGTCATGAGGTAGTATTTTGTAGTGAGAGGGGGTGAAGAGGGATGGAGGACGGAGGTGAGGGGGATAGAGGGGGGATAGAGGGATGGAGGACGGAGGTGAGGGGGATAGAGGGGGGATAGAGGGGGGATAGAGGGGGCAGACAAGCAGAAAGAATGCAGGGAACAACCGAGTCCTTGTTTTTGAAAGAGCTCCCAAGTCACTCTGTGTCTTAGAGTTGAGGGGGCCTTGTGTAACTCGCACAAGGTTACACACATACATATACAGACACACACACACACGAAGACAAACACAGATACACACACGAAGACAAACACAGATACACACACACGAAGACAAACACAGATACACACATGCATATACAGACACACACACACACACACACGAAGACAAACACAGATACACACACACACACACAAAGATACACACACACACACGAAGACAAACACAGATACACACACGAAGACAAACACGGATACACACACCAGGGTTTCTGTTAGCTGGCAATTGACTGCTTTTGTCCTTTTTTGTTGCCGATAAATCAAACTGTTGCCGGGCAGAAATGACAAGGAGAAAAAAAAATAATCCCATAGTTGTTTTATTAATCTGACGTAAATACATTTGACCGTCATGCTTATCGGTCTATAGGTAATTTGCATAATTTAGCGGAATTAAATTGGCCTGTGTGTATTTTCATTGGTCATCGCGTATCTTATTTATCCAACACAACTATCACACGCGCACAGCATTCAGAGACTATTTTGAGCAGGATTTCTCATCGGCTGGCTGCTGCCGGAGTAAAACATGATTTTACTAAGCACATTCATTGCGCCAAAATGCTAAATGCAATCACGTGTTAAACACAGTTTTGGTGCACGATTAAAAAAGAGCTATTTTTATTTCTCAACTGGTAGTTGAAGCGCGCCTCCCATTCACCATTCAGGTGCAGGCGACAGGCTAAGAGCGCTTCCTTCACCCCTTTACAATGTGAGCCGGAGGCAGCGTGCACTCTGAAAATACTTCATTGTCTGAAACCTGAATGTTTTATTTCCTATAATGAAGCATGTCTAACCTTGCTTCATAAGGAGCCTGTAGCCAAAATCTGACCGTGGAAACGTGGAGGCAAATATGTTATGAAGAGTTCCTAGGGCGGCGCGTGAGTTTCAAGTTTGGCGACGCTTCAAATGTATCTTATCATTTCTACAGTTCCGCGTGTCAGTTCTGATTATCATATGCGCATTTTCGTGTTTAATGTCAATAATCACCTTCTCGTTTCTCAAAATCATTGTCACGTGGTTAATCCTAAAAATGCTACAAATCTAAAAAGTTAAAATCACCAGCCTCTGTTACGTGATCCAGCCTCTGTTACATTGATACACTGTGATCCAGCCTCTGTTACATTGATACATTGATACACTGTGATCCAGCCTCTGTTACATTGATACATTGATACACTGTGATCCAGCCTCTGTTACATTGATACACTGTGATCCAGCCTCTGTTACATTGATACATTGATACACTGTGATCCAGCCTCTGTTACATTGATACACTGTGATCCAGCCTCTGTTACATTGATACATTGATACACTGTGATCCAGCCTCTGTTACATTGATACACTGTGATCCAGCCTCTGTTACATTGATACATTGATACACTGTGATCCAGCCTCTGTTACATTGATACACTGTGATCCAGCCTCTGTTACATTGATACATTGATACACTGTGATCCAGCCTCTGTCACATTGATACATTGATACACTGTGATCCAGCCTCTGTTACATTGATACACTGTGATCCAGCCTCTGTTACATTGATACACTGTGATCCAGCCTCTGTTACATTGATACACTGTGATCCAGCCTCTATCACATTGATACACTGTGATCCAGCCTCTGTTACATTGATACACTGTGATCCAGCCTCTGTTACATTGATACACTGTGATCCATCCTCTGTTACATTGATACACTGTGATCCAGCCTCTGTTACATTGATACACTGTGATCCAGCCTCTGTTACATTGATACACTGTGATCCAGCCTCTGTTACATTGATACACTGTGATCCAGCCTCTGTTACATTGATACACTGTGATCCAGCCTCTGTTACATTGATACACTGTGATCCAGCCTCTGTTACATTGATACACTGTGATCCAGCCTCTGTTACATTGATACACTGTGATCCAGCCAGACAGAGAGAGCAGACATGTACCCGTTCCCTCACATGGAGCCAGACAGAGAGAGCAGACATGTACCCGTTGTGGTGAACTCTGCAAACAACATTCCCACTCCGAGAATGAGAACTGTAAATGACTGTAATTTACATAAAATGCAGTAACCAAATGATGGGGATTAATGATGGTGATTAACGGTACATTTACTACTGGTGACATATGTAATAAACAATAAAAAGGCAAACAATTCACACAATGAAACAATGAATGACCTGTCGGGAGACAGCTGAGCCATTCTGGAGAGAGACTGGCCTATATCTTCACCATGTTAATGGTCGGGAGACAGCTGAGCCATTCTGGAGAGAGACTGGCCTATATCTTCACCATGTTAATGGTCGGGAGACAGCTGAGCCATTCTGGAGAGAGACTGGCCTATATCTTCACCATGTTAATGGTCGGGAGACAGCTGAGCCATTCTGGAGAGAGACTGGCCTATATCTTCACCATGTTAATGGTCGGGAGACAGCTGAGCCATTCTGGAGAGAGACTGGCCTATATCTTATTTTTTGTGTGTTTTTTTTTGTTTTTAAATCAGCCGATTAATCGGTATCGGCTTTTTTTGGTCCTCCAATAATCGGTATCAGTATCAGCGTTGAAAAATCATAATTGGTCGACCTCTGTCTGAAACCCTCCACAGCTATTTTAATTAAAAGAAGCTCATGATCCTCCATTCCTCTGTGGCTCATTAGAGCTTTCTGGTCATTTTGAAGGTGCTCTGTTTAGAATGTTGTTTTCCCACCAATTGCATTTTGGCAAATGTTTGAAAACTACGTTTGATTGGCTGCTTTATTACATGAGTTGAATGCTCTGTTCAGATTAATTACCGTCATTTAAATGTGAGGGCCTCATGGCTTATGCACCCAATGAGAGTGACCCAATGAGAGTGACCCAATAACAGTGACCCAATGAGAGTGACCCAATGAGAGTGGCCCAATGAGAGTGACCCAATGAGTGGCCCAATGAGAGTGGCCCAATGAGAGTGGCCCAATGAGAGTGGCCCAATGAGAGTGACCCAATGAGAGTGACCCAATGAGAGTGACCCAATGAGAGTGACCCAATACATATATATGGGTCCAGTGCATTTCTCAAATGGCTGTTAAATTAAAATCTTCCCATTTTCCTAACAGAAACCCTGACACACACTAGAGAACAAATTAACTTTATGACATCATCCCCAAATCTCCTCTCTTTACCCCCCCCACATCCCCTCTGTAACTCACTCATCCAGTTGGTCCTCTGGTGGTGGGTTGGTGTCAGCATACAGGTACTTGCTCATATCCACCGGCCTGACCCCCTTCCTCCCCCTGGGTTTGGGAGCCTCCGACTGCTGGACCTGGGGCCCCTGGGGGTCGGGGTCTGGGTCCTGGTCGGGCTCGTCAAACGGGTTGTACTCTGTGAGCGAGTGTGTGTTGACTTCGTCCTCGTCGAAGGGGTTGGAGGGTTCCTGGACATAGTAGGCCTCTGGGTCCTGTCGGAGGGTGAGGGAGGGGGGCAGGGAGGGGGGTCCTGTGACAGAGAGAAAGGGCGAGAGAGAGAGATGGGTCAATACTATCTTAGCTGTCTGTCTGTCTGTCTGTCAGTATTCTGCTTTACTGACAGAATACATAAACACACAGGATTCACAATGCTACGTGACATTTCTTGACATCTCGACAGCAACCAAAAGGGTAACATTTAGTTTGCCAGGCACTTTATAAACCACCTCGGAACAATAAAATAAATCTTTCAACAACTATGTCATTAAACTTGGACTGAAAACACAATATAAAATATAAATATAATATAGGATAATAAATCAGTCTTTGATGTCGACCCCATAATAATGTACACCGACATTATGTGGACACCCCTGTCCCAATGCATAGTGCCAACTGTAAAGTTTGGTGGATGAGGTATAATGTACACCGCCATTACGTGGACACCCCTGTCCTAATGCATAGTGCCAACTGTAAAGTTTGGTGGATGAGGTATAATGTACACCTACATTATGTGGACACCCCTGTCCCAATGCATAGTGCCAACTGTAAAGTTTGGTGGAGGAGGAATAATGGTCTGGGACTGTTTTTCATGGTCCGGACCCCTTAGTTCCAGAGACGGGAAATCTTAACCCCACAGCATACAATGACATTCTAGACCATTCTGTGCTTCCAACTTTGTGGCAACAGTTTGGGGAAGGACATTCCCTGTTTCAACATGACAATGCCCCTGTGCACAAAGTGAGGTCCATGCAGAAATGGTTTGTCGAGATAAGTGTGGAAGAACTTGACTGGCCTGCACAGAGCCCTGACCTCAACCCCATCAAACACCTTTTGGGATGACTTGGAACGCTGACTGCGAGCCAGGCCTAATCGCCCAACATCACTAATGCTTGTGGCTGATTGGAAGTAAGTCCCTGCAGCAATGTTCCAACATCTAGTGGAAAGCCTTCCCAGAAGAGTGCAGGCTGTTATAGCAGCAAAGGGGGGCACAACTCCATATCAATGCCCCTGATTTTGGAATGAGATGTTCAACGAGCAGGTGTCCACATACTTTTGGCCATACAGTGTAAATCAAACTGCTAAAACCCCTAGTCCCTTATAGACAGGTAGACATACAGTACAGAGAGAGAGACAGAGAGAGACAGAACAGGCATATAGAGGTCAAAGGTCAAGCCTACCATCATCGTCATCACCGAACGGGTTGAAGTGATTGGTGTGTTCCAGGTGGGAGGGGTCATCAACATCATCAGCCGGATCTTCGAAGGGATTGGAGCAGAGGGCAGGGGTGTGTCCTGATCCTCCTCCAGGAAGTTCAGCTTACTGATCAGCTCTGTCGCCATGGGAACCAAAACAATGCAGGAACGAAAGAACAAATTTAGCAAAACAAAAACAAAACAAAAGGAAGGAAAATAGTTCAAACTAGCGGAAGAAAACGAGATGAAACATCCTCACAACCAAAAAACCCTGATGAAAGAGTCAAAAATGAAGACAAACATACAGAAATAAAAGAGTACAAAAAAAAATCTGCACTTTGGAGTGAACCACTCGAGTTCATTTGGTTTCCAGAAGTATTCCTTCCTTCTGGTAAAAGGTGACTGGTTAATGCCTGTCCATCGCTGTCCAGCTTCACTACAGTTGGAGTCCAGCGGGGGAATTCAGCAGAGATTGATGGAACAGGGTTGCCATGAGAACCACTAGTGCAGGCTGGGAGTTGCTACACGAGATTCATCTTCTTCCTCATCAAGACAACAAAGCCTGTCTAGGTTGTGTGTGTGTGTCCGTGTTTCAACAGTGTGTGAGAAACTAAATGCTAACTGTGTGCTTCTGAATGTGGTATGTAAGCGTGAGAAAGTCTATTGCCAGAGTGAGTGAGATGATGAGCGTGTGTGTGTGAGTGTGAGTGTGAGTGTGAGTGTGAGTGAGAGAGAGAGAGAGAGAGAGAGAGAGAGAGAGAGAGAGAGAGAGAGAGAGAGAGAGAGAGAGAGAGAGAGAGAGAGTGTGGGAGAGTGTGTGTGAATACGTAGTGGAGTGGTAGTAGCTGATAAGGTGTGGTATTTCTCCTGCTGCATTCTGGGCCATATTAGGCCATCATTGTCACAAGTGGCAGCAGCATTGTGTGTGTGTGTGTGTGTGTGTGTGTGTGTGTGTGTGTGTGTGTGTGTGTGTGTGTGTGTGTGTGTGTGTTTTCTCTATGGTGACAAAGCAACACCATAAACGAGGAATATGACTGATCATTGGTTCACTACAAATTGCAGACAAAAGGGGGAGGTTCAGGGTTCGGGGGCTTGGACACCAAGAGGGCAAACTGAAAAAGGACAGAAAACCAGCCAATGAAAACCAACCAATGTACTAAACGTAATCTGAAGTGTAACACGAGAACACCAGGCAACACGACTACATCACCAATGGTACAGAGAGGGAGAGAGAGAGAGCTAGGGCAGGAGAGAGAGCTAGGGCAGTAGAGAGAGAGAGCTAGGGCAGGAGAGAGAGAGAGAGCTAGGGCAGTAGAAAGAGAGAGAGCTAGGGCAGTAGAGAGAGAGAGCTAGGGCAGGAGAGAGAGAGAGCTAGGGCAGTAGAGAGAGAGCTAGGGCAGTAGAGAGAGAGCTAGGGCAGGAGAGAGAGCTAGGGCAGTAGAGAGAGCTAGGGCAGTAGAGAGAGAGAGAGCTAGGGCAGTAGAGAGAGAGAGAGCTAGGGCAGTAGAGAGAGAGAGAGCTAGGGCAGGAGAGAGAGAGAGCTAGGGCAGGAGAGAGAGAGAGCTAGGGCAGTAGAGAGAGAGAGCTAGGGCAGTAGAGAGAGAGAGCTAGGGCAGTAGAGAGAGAGAGCTAGGGCAGTAGAGAGAGACAGCTAGGGCAGTAGAGAGAGACAGCTAGGGCAAGAGAAAGAGAGAGACAGCTAGGGCAAGAGAAAGAGAGAGAGCTAGGGCAGGAGAAAGAGAGAGAGCTAGGGCAGGAGAAAGAGAGAGAGCTAGGGCAGTAGAAAGAGAGAGAGCTAGGGCAGGAAAAAGAGAGAGAGAGCTAGGGCAGGAGAGAGAGCTAGGGCAGTAGAGAGAGAGAGCTAGGGCAGTAGAAAGAGAGAGAGATAGGGCAGTAGAGAGAGCTCGGGCAGTAGAAAGAGAGAGCTAGGGCAGTAGAGAGAGAGAGCTAGGGCAGTAGAGAGAGAGCTAGGGCAGTAGAGAAAGAGAGAGAGAGCTAGGGCGGTAGAGCGAGAGAGCTAGGGCAGTAGAGCGAGAGCGCTAGGGCAGGAGAGAGAGCGCTAGGGCAGGAGAGAGAGAGCTAGGGTAGTAGAGAGAGAGAGCTAGAGCAGTAGAGAGAGAGAGAGAGAGCTAGGGCAGTAGAGCGAGAGAGAGCTAGGGCAGTAGAGAGAGAGAGCTAGGGCAGTAGAGAGAGCTAGGGCAGTAGAGAGAGAGAGCTAGGGCAGTAGAGAGAGAGAGAGAGAGAGCTAGGGCAGTAGAGAGAGAGAGCTAGGGCAGTAGAGAGAGAGAGAGCTAGGGCAGTAGAGAGAGAGAGCTAGGGCAGTAGAGAGAGAGAGCTAGGGCAGGAGAGAGAGAGAGAGCTAGGGCAGGAGAGAGAGCTAGGGCAGGAGAGAGAGCTAGGGCAGTAGAGAGAGAGAGAGCTAGGGCAGTAGAGAGAGAGAGCTATGGCAGTAGAGAGAGCTAGGGCAGTAGAGAGAGAGAGAGCTAGGGCAGTAGAGAGAGAGCTCGGGCAGTAGATAGAGAGGCTAGGGCAGTAGAGAGAGAGAGAGCTAGGGCAGTAGAGAGAGAGAGCTAGGGCAGTAGAGAGAGAGAGCTAGGGCAGTAGAGAGAGAGAGCTAGGGCAGTAGAGAGAGAGGCTAGGGCAGTAGAGAGAGAGGCTAGGGCAGGAGAAAGAGAGAGAGCTAGGGCAGGAGAGAGAGAGAACTGGGGCAGTAGAGAGAGAGAGAGAGCTAGGGCAGTAGAAAGAGAAAGAGAGAGCTAGGGCAGTAGAAAGAGAGAGAGAGAGAGCTAGGGCAGGAGAGAGAGAGAACTGGGGCAGTAGAGAGAGAGAGAGCTAGGGCAGTAGAGAGAGAGAGCTAGGGCAGTAGAGAGAGAGAGAGCTAGGGCAGTAGAAAGAGAGAGAGCTAGGGCCGTAGAAAGAGAGAGAGCTAGGGCAGTAGAGAGAGAGCTAGGGCAGTAGAGAGAGAGGCTAGGGCAGTAGAGAGAGAGAGCTAGGGCAGTAGAGAGAGAGAGCTAGGGCAGTAGAGAGAGAGCTAGGGCAGTAGAGAGAGAGAGAGAGCTAGGGCAGTAGAGAGAGAGAGAGCTAGGGCAGTAGAGAGAGAGAGCTAGGGCAGTAGAGAGAGAGAGCTAGGGCAGTAGAGAGAGAGAGCTAGGGCAGTAGAGAGAGAGAGCTAGGGCAGTAGAGAGAGAGAGCTAGGGCAATAGAGAGAGAGAGCTAGGGCAGTAGAGAGAGAGATAGGGCAGTAGAGAGAGAGCTAGGGCAGTAGAGAGAGAGAGAGAGCTAGGGCAGTAGAGAGAGAGAGCTAGGGCAGTAGAGAGAGAGAGAGCTAGGGCAGTAGAGAGAGAGAGCTAGGGCAGTAGAGAGAGAGAGCTAGGGCAGTAGAGAGAGAGAGAGAGCTAGGGCAGTAGAGAGAGAGAGAGCTAGGGCAGTAGAGAGAGAGAGAGCTAGGGCAGTAGAGAGAGAGACAGCTAGGGCAGTAGAAAGAGAGAGAGCTAGGGCCGTAGAAAGAGAGAGAGCTAGGGCAGTAGAGAGAGAGAGCTAGGGCAGTAGAGAGAGAGGCTAGGGCAGTAGAGAGAGAGAGCTAGGGCAATAGAGAGAGAGAGAGCTAGGGCAGTAGAGAGAGAGCTAGGGCAGTAGAGAGAGAGAGAGAGCTAGGGCAGTAGAGAGAGAGCTAGGGCAGTAGAGAGAGAGAGAGAGCTAGGGCAGTAGAGAGAGAGAGCTAGGGCAGTAGAGAGAGAGAGCTAGGGCAGTAAGAGGGGGAAACGAGAGTTAGAAAGAACAAGACAAAACAGTGAGAACGAGTGAGAAAGAACAAGAGAAAAGGTTGAAAGTTGAAAACAGAAAGACCTTGGGAGGGAGAGCGAGCGCTGCTTGGCCTTTTACTAGCCAGCTTTAGGAAGTAGTCCTCAGGGTCTCCGGCTAAGCAGCTGAGAGCATTGAGCTGGTTTACCATCTCTGAAAACAACCAGGCCAGAGAGCAGGAAGGGAGGAGAGCAGTGAGCACAGAGAAAACATACAATACACACATATATTCAGAGAGGTTATATGTGTGTTAGGTAGTAGAATATCCTATATGTTGAAGCCTAAGAGAGTACATATATTCACATATATTCAGAGAGGTTATATGTGTGTTTGGTAGTAGAATATCATATATGTTGAAGCCTAAGAGAGTACATATATTCACATATATATTCAGAGAGGTTATATGTGTGTTAGCCTTTACATTAATGTGCTATACCTAAGAGAGCACATATACAAGTAACTGTCAAAATAAAGGAAACACCAACGTAGTGTCTTAACAGGGCGTTGGGTCACCAGGAGCCAGAACAGCCTCAACGTGCCTTGGCATTAGACTCTACAAGCATCTGGAAATATAGAGGAATGGCAACACCATTATTCCACGAGGCATTACATCATGCGGTGTTTTACCAAATGGTGTTGGAAAACACCGTCTCAGGCGGCGCCCCAGAATCTCCTACAAGTGTTCAATTTGGGTTGAGATCTGGTGACTTAGACGGCCGTGGCATTTAGTCAACAACGTTTTCATGCTCTTCAAACCATTCAGTGACCACTCGTGTCCTGTGGATGGGGGCGTTGTCGTCCTATGGGCCAAGATAGACAAAATAATGACCTGCTCAGCATTTTTATACATAATGGGATGTTAATTGATTAATTAACTCAGGAACCACACCTGTGTGGAAGCACCCGTTTTCAATATACTTTGTATCCCTTATAGTGTTTCCATTATTTTGTCAGTTACCTGTTTATGACAGAACATAGTTGTGTTAGCTTTGGTAGCAACGCAGGGGCTTAGAGACAACATATATTCAGAGTCCTGTGTGTGTGTGTGTGTGTTAGAGAGCACATATATGTGGAAGGCAAGAGAGCACATATATTCACAGACTCGTGTGTGTGTGTGTGTGTGTTTTTGATATTGAATATACCTAGCCATATGTAGAAGGTTAAGAGAGCACATATATATTCACAGACTCGTGTGTGTGTGTGTGTGTGTGTGTGTGTGTGTGTGTGTGTGTGTGTGTGTGTGTGTGTGTGTGTGTGTGTGTGTGTGTGTGTGTGTGTGTGTGTGTGTGTGTGTGTGTGTGTGTGTGTGTGTGTGTGTGTGTGTGTGTGTGATAATGAATATACCCAGCCATATGTAGAAGGTTAAAAAGAGCACATATATATTCACCAAGTCATTGTTAGCACATACTGTACATGTTAAGAATAAGAGAATGCATAGACACTAATAGAAGCCTGTTAACTTTGCCTTGCTGGCCCAGCTAATACACACGTATACTGAACACAAATATAAAAACACAACAAGCAACAACTTCCACGGTTTCACTGAGTTAAAGGTCATATAAGGGAATCAGTCAACTGATTTGAATTCATATCTGTGGATTTCACATGACTGGGCAGGGGGGCGCAGCCAATCAGAATGAGGTTTTCCCCCACAGAAGGGATTTATTACAGGGAGAAACACTCCTCAGTTTCATCAGCTGTCTGGGTGGCTGGTCTCAGACGATCCCGCTGAGGTGAAGAAGCCGGATGTGGAGGTCCTGGGTTGGCGTGGTTACACGTGGTCTGAGGTGAAGAAGCCGGATGTGGAGGTCCTGGGTTGGCGTGGTTACACGTGGTCTGAGGTGAAGAAGCCGGATGTGGAGGTCCTGGGTTGGCGTGGTTACACGTGGTCTGAGGTTGTGAGGCTGATTGGACATACTGCCAAATTCTCTGAAACAACGTTGGAGGCGGCTTATGGTAGAAAAATGAACATTCAATTCTCTGGTAACAGCTCTGGTGGACATGCCAACTGTACGCTCCAGCAAAACTTGAGACATTGTGGCATTGTGTTCTGTGACAAAACAGCATATTTTTTTAGAGTGGCCTTTTATTGCCCCCCCCCCACAAGGTGCACCTATGCAGATGATAATGCTGTTTAATCAGCTTCTTGATATGCCACACCTGTCAGGTGGATTAATTCTCTTGGCAAAGGAGAAACGCTCACTAACAGGATTGCAAACCAATTTGTGCACAAAATAAAGAGAAATAAGCTTTTTGTGCTTAAAGGAAAATTTCTGGGATCAGTTATTTCAACTCATGAAACATGGGACGAACAATTTGTTGCGTTTCTATTTTTATTCAGTACATATGTAAAGTCTAAAAGCACACATACATTCATGGACAGTAGCGGTATCTGCAGGGGGGACTAGATATATAGTGCTTTCATTTCTAAACCAGATATATAAGAATTTATTCTTAGCTGACTTACCTAGTTTAATAAAGGTTACATTTAAATAAATAAAAATATATACACTACTGGTGAAAAGTAGCCAATAGCATTCCGGGTGAAGCTGGTTGAGAGAATGGTTACTACATGATTCAATATGTGTTATTTCATAGTTTTGATGTCTTGACTATTATTCTACAATGAAAAATTGTAAAAAATAAAGAAAAACCATTGAATGAGTAGGTGTTCTAGACCGGTAGTGTATATGAAAATAACCTTATATAAAAAGACGACATTCTGTACTGTCCAATCATATGAATAAGTTGATCTCAAAACCAAAATGCTGCACTGTCCAAAGTGTATATTCGCAGACAACTGCAGCTACCAACTAGCATCTATAGTTAGTCATGCTAGCACTATGCTACTGCATCTGCCACTTCAAATGACTAGCTAGGCTAACTAGCATCTTTAGTTAGTCATGCTAGCACTATGCTACCGCATCTGCCGCTACAAATTACTAGCTAGGCTAATTAGCATCTATAGTTAGTCATGCTAGCACTATGCTACCGCATCTGCCGCTACAAATTACTAGCTAGGCTAACTAGCATCTTTAGTTAGTCATGCTAGCACTATGCTACCGCATCTGCCGCTACAAATTACTAGCTAGGCTAACTAGCATCTATAGTTAGTCATGCTAGCACTATGCTACTGCATCTGCCACTTCAAATGACTAACTAGGCTAACTAGCATCTTTAGTTAGTCATGCTAGCACTATGCTACCGCATCTGCCGCTACAAATTACTAGCTAGGCTAACTAGCATCTATAGTTAGTCATGCTAGCACTATGCTACCGCATCTGCCACTACAAATTACTAGCTAGGCTAACTAGCATCTTTAGTTAATCATGCTAGCACTATGCTACCGCATCTGCCGCTACAAATTACTAGCTAGGCTAACTAGCATCTATAGTTAGTCATGCTAGCACTATGCTACTGCATCTGCCACTTCAAATGACTAGCTAGGCTAACTAGCATCTTTAGTTAGTCATGCTAGCACTATACTACCGCATCTGCCACTACAAATTACTAGCTAGGCTAACTAGCATCTTTAGTTAGTCATGCTAGCGCTATGCTACCGCATCTGCCGCTACAAATTACTAGCTTGGCTAACTAGCATCTTTAGTTAGTCATGCTAGCACTATGCTACCGCATCTGCCGCTACAAATTACTAGCTAGGCTAACTAGCATCTATAGTTAGTCATGCTAGCACTATGCTACCGCATCTGCCGCTACAAATGACTAGCTAGGCTAACTAGCATCTTTAGTTAGTCATGCTAGCACTATGCTACCGCATCTGCCGCTACAAATTACTAGCTAGGCTAACTAGCATCTATAGTTAGTCATGCTAGCACTATGCTACTGCATCTGCCACTTCAAATGACTAGCTAGGCTAACTAGCATCTATAGTTAGTCATGCTAGCACTATGCTACCGCATCTGCCGCTACAAATGACTAGCTTAGGCTAACTAGCATCTTTAGTTAGTCATGCTAGCACTATACTACCGCATCTGCCGCTACAAATTACTAGCTAGGCTAACTAGCATCTTTAGTTAGTCATGCTAGCACTATACTAACGCATCTGCCACTACAAATTACTAGCTAGGCTAACTAGCATCTTTAGTTAGTCATGCTAGCGCTATGCTACCGCATCTGCCGCTACAAATTACTAGCTTGGCTAACTAGCATCTTTAGTTAGTCATGCTAGCGCTATGCTAATGTATTTGCCGCTACAAATTACTAGCTAGGCTAACTAGCATCTTTAGTTAGTCATGCTAGCGCTATGCTACCGTATTTGCCGCTACAAATTACTAGCTAGGCTAACTAGCATCTTTAGTTAGTCATGCTAGCGCTATGCTACCGTATTTGCCACTACAAATTACTAGCTAGGCTAGCTAGCATCCTGGAACTGATCTAGGTTGAAGATACCCAGGGTAGAATAAAAATAATTCCACAAGAAAGCTTTTTATTTTTTTCTTCATATTAATGGGACTAGCGCCGATGCTCACTAGCATCGCTGGACCCATTGTTTAGAATTCTTCCGCATTTTTGCAAAGAGTTGTGGGATACTACAATCCTCTTTGATATGTACAACCTAGGGACTAAGGCAGTGTTTCCCAAACTCAGTCCTCGGGACCCCAAGGAGTGCACGTTTTGGCCCCTAACATGACACAGCTGATTCTAATAATTTAAGCTTGATGATTAGTTGATTATTTGAATCAGCTGTGTAGTGTTAGGGGCTAAAACCAAAACCTGCACCCCTTGGGGTCCCCAGGAGCGAGTTTGGGAAACGCTGGACTAAGGGAATGACAATGAGGGTTGACTACAGATAGTACAACCGCCACTATGACAAAGACTTACGCCCGTATGCATATGACCAGTGGCGCGCAGCTATAGGCACCCAATGTATATTTATGTACGTTGAGCGGAGAGGGGAGAGGAGAAACACACAGTTTAATGTAAAGAGCCTACGCTTTGTGAAGACAGAGCAAGCAAAGCTGAACACAGCAGCTCCCATTCATTAGTCACAGTGTGATCTGGAGTATAAACGGATAGATGGAGGGTTGGAGGGAGAGAGGGATGGATGGAGAGAGAGGGAGAGAGTGAGAGAGGGATGGAGGGAGAGAGAGAGAGAGGGGGTGGAGGGAGAGGGATGGGGAGCGAGAGAGAGGAATGGAGAGAGAGGGATAGAGAGAGAGAGGAGGGGGCAGAGAGAGAGAGAGGCAGAGAGAGAGAGAGAGGGGCAGAGAGAGAGAGAGAGAGGGCAGAGAGAGAGAGAGAGGCAGAGAGAGAGAGAGAGAGAGAGAGAGAGAGAGAGAGAGAGAGAGAGAGGGGATGGAGGGAGAGAGGGATGGAGGGAGAGGGATGGGGAGCGAGAGAGAGGAATGGAGAGAGAGGGATAGAGAGAGAGAGAGGGGGCAGAGAGAGAGAGAGAGGGGCAGAGAGAGAGAGAGGGCAGAGAGAGAGAGAGGGGGAGAGAGAGAGAGAGAGAGAGAGAGAGAGAGAGAGAGAGAGAGAGAGAGAGGGATGGAGGGAGAGAGAGAGAGGGATGGAGGGAGAGGGATGGGGAGCGAGAGAGAGGAATGGAGAGAGAGGGAGAGAGAGGATAGAGAGAGAGAGAGAGAGAGAGAGAGAGAGAGAGAGAGAGAGAGAGAGGCAGAGAGAGAGAGAGAGGGGCAGAGAGAGAGAGAGAGAGAGAGAGAGAGAGAGAGAGAGAGAGAGAGAGAGAGAGAGAGAGAGAGAGAGAGAGAGAGAGAGAGAGAGGGATGGAGGGAGAGAGAGAGGGATGGAGGGAGAGTGAGAGAGAGAGAGAGAGAGAGAGAGAGATGGAGGGAGAGAGAGAGGGATGGAGAGAGGGATGGAGGGAGAGAGAGAGGGATGGAGAGAGGGATGGAGAGAGAGAGAGAAGGATGGAGGGAGAGAGAGGGGGGATATTTGGCTACAACAACACCATGTGGCTACAACACCACCATGTGGCCACAACACCACCATGTGGCTACAACACCACCATGTGGCCACAACAACACCACCATGTGGCTACAACACCACCATGTGGCTACAACACCACCATGTGGCCACAACACCACCATGTGGCTACAACACCACCATGTGGCTACAACACCACCATGTGGCCACAACAACACCATGTGGCCACAACACCACCATGTGGCCACAACACCACCATGTGGCCACAACACCACCATGTGGCCACAACACCACCATGTGGCCACAACACCACCATGTGGCCACAACACCACCATGTGGCCACAACACCACCATGTGGCCACAACACCACCATGTGGCCACAACACCACCATGTGGCTACAACAACACCATGTGGCTACAACAACACCATGTGGCTACAACACCACCATGTGGCCACAACACCACCATGTGGCCACAACACCACCATGTGGCTACAACACCACCATGTGGCCACAACACCACCATGTGGCCACAACACCACCATGTGGCCACAACACCACCATGTGGCTACAACACCACCATGTGGCTACAACACCACCATGTGGCTACAACAACACCATGTGGCTACAACACCACCATGTGGCTACAACACCACCATGTGGCAACAACACCACCATGTGGCCACAACACCACCACCATGTGGCTACAACACCACCATGTGGCTACAACAACACCATTTGTAAGTCGCTCTGGATAAGAGCGTCTGCTAAATGACTTAAATGTAAATGTAAATGCATGTGGCCACAACACCACCATGTGGCTACAACACCACCACCATGTCGCCACAACAACACCACCATGTGGCTACAACAACACCGCCATGTGGCCACAACAACACCACCACCATGTGGCTACAACAACACCATGTGGCTACAACACCACCATGTGGCTACAACAACACGATGACTGGATGAATCTACATGATGTTTAGAAGCCCTCAGTTGTTGAATCAGTGGTCTTCATGGGTGTTACTACATGCCCACGTGGTCTTCTGATGACAAAACACTCTTTAAAAATACTCTTATGGAAGCAGGAAGTCTCACTGAGGTCAGAGATTTGGTCGGAGATTTGCTGCATTTCGTCTGTGATCTCAGCAGCTTCTTCTGGTCTCCTTAACAAATAGAGGTGTGTGTGTGTAACCTCTCACCTGTGATCTTAGCAGCCTTCTCCTCCTGGTTGGCCCTGTTCTCCTCATTCTCCTCGTCCTCCTCCTCAAAGTCATCCAGGTTGCCGATATCAGCTTGCTTCATACTCATCAGGCTGGCCAGGCTCTGCATGTCCTCGTCACTGAGACACACAGACACACAGACACACAGACACACAGACACAGACAGAGAAAGACCATCAGATTTTATTTCTGACAAATCTAACCAAGAGAAACCACAACATACAGCCATTTTGTAAAGGCCAACATCGCTCTCTCTCTCTCATAGCAGACAACCATCTCACAGGGGAGAGAGGACGATCTCACACCTACTGTAAAACCATGTAACACATCAAGTCTCAGGATGTACAGGGAATATCATGACCTGTCTATAGTGTTATTAAACAGGGAATATCATGACCTGTCTATAGTGTCATTAAACAGGGAATATCATGACCTGTCTATAGTGTTATTAAACAGGGAATATCATGACCTGTCTATAGTGTCATTAAACAGGGAATATCATGACCTGTCTATAGTGTTATTAAACAGGGAATATCATGACCTGTCTATAGTGTTATTAAACAGGGAATATCATGACCTGTCTATAGTGTTATTAAACAGGGAATATCATGACCTGTCTATAGTGTCATTAAACAGGGAATATCATGACCTGTCTATAGTGTTATTAAACAGGGAATATCATGACCTGTCTATAGTGTGTTAGGAAGTGGTGAGAGAAAGAGAAACAGAGAAAATTAAGTGAGAGATGGACACAGACAGAGAGAGAAAGTGAGAGATGGACCAGAGAGAGAGAGAAAGTGAGAGATGGACCAGAGAGAGAGAGAAAGGAGAGATGGACCAGAGAGAGAGAGAAAAGTGAGAGATGGACCAGAGAGAGAGAGAAAGTGAGAGATGGACCAGAGAGAGAGAGAAAGGGAGAGATGGACCAGAGAGAGAGAGAGAAAGTGAGAGATGGACCAGAGAGAGAGAGAAAGTGAGAGATGGACCAGAGAGAGAGACACGGACAGAGAGAGAAAGTGAGAGATGGACCAGAGAGAGAAAGTGAGAGATGGACCAGAGAGAGAGACACGGACAGAGAGAGAAAGTGAGAGATGGACCAGAGAGAGAGAAAAGTCAGAGATGGACCAGAGAGAGAGAGAAAGGGAGAGATGGACCAGAGAGAGAGAGAAAGTGAGAGATGGACCAGAGAGAGAGAGAAAGTGAGAGATGGACCAGAGAGAGAGAGAGAGAAAGTGAGAGATGGACCAGAGAGAGAGAGAAAGTGAGAGATGGACCAGAGAGAGAGACACGGACAGAGAGAGAAAGTGAGAGATGGACCAGAGAGAGAAAGTGAGAGATGGACCAGAGAGAGAGAGAAAGTGAGAGATGGACCAGAGAGAGAGAGAAAGGGAGAGATGGACCAGAGAGAGAGAGAAAGTGAGAGATGGACCAGAGAGAGAGAGAAAGTGAGAGATGGACCAGAGAGAGAGACACGGACAGAGAGAGAAAGTGAGAGATGGACCAGAGAGAGAGACACGGACAGAGAGAGAAAGTGAGAGATGGACCAGAGTGAGAGAGAACTACTCTCCTGTCTGTAAGCATAGTGTCCTTCATGCGGCGGCTGCTGAGGAAACAAAATGTGCACGTGTGTGTGTGTGTGTGTGTGTGTGTGTGTGTGTGTGTGTGTGTGTGTGTGTGTGTGTGTGTGTGTGTGTGTGTGTGTGTGTGTGTGTGTGTGTGTGTGTGTGTGTGTGTGTGTGTGTGTGTGTGTGTGTGTGTGTGTGTGGGCAAGGAGAAAACACACTCTGCCGAGGGGTTTCACATCCAGACACCACCAGATAGATAACACTCTGGGATTAACTCTCTCTCACTCCTTCCCACCACCTCTCTCTCTCCCCCCACCACCTCTCTCCCTCCCTGGCTCTCGCACTCCTTCCCCTCTCCCTCCTTCCCTCTCCCCCCACCACCACCACCACCTCTCTCCCACCTCTCTCTCTCCCCCCACCACCTCTCTCCCACCCTGGCTCTCGCACTCATTCCCCTCTCCCCTACCACCACCTCTTCTCGCTTTCTCCTCGCCTCCCCTCTTCCTCCTTCCCTCTCCCCCACCACCACCTCTCTCCCTCCCTGGCTCTCGCACTCATTCCCCTCTCCCCTACCACCACCTCTTCTCCCTTTCTCCTCGCCTCCCCTCTCCCTTCTTCCCTCTCCCCCACCACCACCTCTCCCCCTCCTCTCTCTCTCCCCCCTGGCTCTCGCACTCATTCCCCTCTCCCCTACCACCACCTCTTCTCCCTTTCTCCTCGCCTCCCCTCTCCCTCCTTCCCTCTCCCCCACCACCACCTCTCTCCCTCCTCTCTCTCTCCCTGGCTCTCGCACTCATTCCCCTCTCCCCTACCACCACCTCTCCCCCTCCTCTCTCCCTCCTCTCTCTCTCCCTGGCTCTCGCACTCATTCCCCTCTCCCCTACCACCACCGCTCTCCCTCTCTCCTCCCCTCCCCTCTTCCTCCTTCCCTCTTCCCCACCACCACCTCTCTCCCTCCACCACCTCTCTCCCTGGCTTTCTCTTTCTCCTCCTCTCTCTCACTCACTCCTTCTCCCCCCCCACCCCTCTATTTCTCTCTCTCCTTCATAAATAAATACAGTGGTCTTTTCTGTGGCGGCAGGCCAGGCAACTAAAGTGGACCAGGAGACAGAAGTGGACCAGGAGACACAAGTGGACCAGGAGACACAAGTGGACCAGGAGACACAAGTGGACCAGGAGACACAAGTGGACCAGGAGACACAAGTGGACCAGGAGACACAAGTGGACCAGGAGACACAAGCGGACCAGGAGACACAAGCGGGCCAGGCGACAGCAGCAGGTCAGACGACAGCAGCAGGTCAGACGACAGCAGCAGGTCAGACGACAGCAGCAGGTCAGACGACAGCAGCAGGTCAGACGACAGCAGCAGGTCAGACGACAGCAGCAGGTCAGACGACAGCAGCAGGTCAGACGACAGGGTCAGGCACAGCACAAGACAGACAGCAGGTCAGACAACAGCAGCAGGTCAGACGACAGCAGCAGGTCAGGTCAAGTCAGACGACAGCAGCAGGTCAGACGACAGAAGCAGGTCAGGTCAGACACAACAGCAGCAGGTCAGACGACAGCAGCAGGTCAGACGACAGCAGCAGGTCAGACGACAGCAGCAGGTCAGACGACAGCAGCAGGTCAGGTCAAACAACAGCAGCAGGTCAGACAGCAGCAGGTCAGCAGGCCAGACGACAGCAGCAGGTCAGACAGCAGCAGGTCAGACGACAGCAAGCAGGTCAGACGACAGCAGCAGGTCAGACACAGCAGCAGGTCAGGTCAGAGGTCAGACGACGACAGCAGCAGGTCAGACAGCAGCAGGTCAGGCGACAGCAGCAGGTCAGACGACAGCAGCAGGTCAGACGACAGCAGCAGGTCAGACGACAGCAGCAGGTCAGACAGCAGACAGAGCAGCAGGTCAGACGACAGCAGCAGGTCAGAGCAGGTCAGACAACAGACAGCAGCAGGTCAGACAACAGACAGCAGCAGGTCAGACGACAGCAGCAGGTCAGACAACAGCAGGTCAGACAACAGAAGCAGGTCAAACAACAGCAGCAGGTCAGACAACAGCAGCAGGTCAGACGACAGAAGCAATAGAAGCTGATTTGAACTGATGTAATGGAGTTTATTTGTGGGCAGTGACATGGTTCTCTGAAGGGTTAAGAGGGGTCACACTCTGCCGCTCCCCGGTTCTCCTGCACAACAAAGGAGCTGGTGCTGTTTTAACTGGCTGTGTGACAGCAAGATCAGACAAAATAGCACTTATCAAAGGGGCCGAGGAGAGAGAGAGCATAGAAAGAGGGAAAGAAAGAGCATAGAAAGAGGGAGAGAGAGAGAGATATCTTTTGGGTGAAATTCCACAGTGTGCCATCACAGCAGCAAGATGTGTGACCTGTTGCCACGAGAAAAGGGCAACCAGTGAAGAACAAACACCATTGTAAATACAACCCATATTTATGGTCTTGTGTCCTTTAACTATTTGTACATTGTATATATATATATATAATATGACATTTGTAATGTCTTTACTGTTTTTAAACTTCTGTATGTGTAATGTTTACTGTTAATTTTTGTTGTTTTTCACTTTATATATTCACTTTGTATGTTGTCCACCTCACTTGCTTTGCAATGCAGTTTCAGCCAATAACAGCCCTTGCAATTGAATTGAATTGAGAGAGAGCATAGAAAGAGAGTGAGAGAGAGAGCATAGAAAGAGAGTCAGCATAGAAAGAGAGCAGAGAGAACAGAGAGAGAGAGAGAGAGCATAGAAGAGAGTGAGAGAGAACAGAGAGAGAGGAGGGTGAGAACAACAAGAGAGGGAGCAGGTCAGAACAACAGAAGAGCAGAGAGAGGGGTGAGAACAACAGAAGAGAGAGAGAGAGAGAGGGTGAGAGGTCAGAACAACAGAAGAGAGGGAGAGAGAGCAGAAGAGTCAACAGAAGAGAGGGAGAGCAGCAGGTCAGAACAACAGAAGAGAGGGAGCAGGTCAGAACAACAGAAGAGAGAGAGAGAGAGAGAGGAGGGTGAGAACAACAGAAGAGAGGGAGAGAGAGGTCAGAACAACAGAAGAGAGGGAGGTCAGAAGAGAGGGAGAGAGAGCAGAACAACAGAAGAGAGAGAGGAGAGAACAACAGAAGAGAGGGAGAGAGAGAGGAGGGAACAACAGAAGTCAGAGGAGGGTGACAACAGCAGGTCAGACGAACAACAGAAGAGAGGGAGAGAGAGAGAGGAGGGTCAACAGAAGAGAGAGAGAGAGAGGTGAGAACAACAGAAGAGAGGGAGAGAGAGAGGAGGGTGAGAACAGAAGAGAGGGAGAGAGAGAGGAGGGTGAGAACAACAGAAGAGAGAGAGAGAGAGAGGAGGGTGAGAACAACAGAAGAGAGAGAGAGAGAGGAGGGTGAGAACAACAGAAGAGAGGGAGAGCAGGTCAGAAGAGAGGGAGAGCAGAGGTCAACAGAAGAGAGAGAGAGAGAGGAGGGTGAGAACAACAGAAGCAGGTCAGAACAACAGAAGAGAGGGAGAGAGAGAGGAGGGTGAGAACAACAGAAGAGAGGTCAGGGTGAGAACAACAGAAGAGAGGGAGAGAGAGGAGGGTGAGAAACAACAGACAGAAGAGAGGTCAGAACAACAGAAGAGAGGGAGAGAGAGAGAGGGTGAGAACAACAGAAGAGAGGAGAGAGAGAGGAGGGTGAGAACAACAGAAGAGAGGGAGCAGAATGAGAGAGAAGAGAGAGAGACAGGGTGAGAACAGAAGAGAGGGAGAGAGAGAGAGAGGAGGGTGAGAACAACAGAAGAGAGGGAGAGAGAGAGGAGGGTGAGAACAACAGAAGAGAGGGAGAGAGAGAGGAGGGTGAGAACAACAGAAGAGAGGGAGAGAGAGAGAGAGGGTGAGAACAGAAGAGAGGGAGAGAGAGAGGAGGGTGAGAAACAACAGAAGAGAGGGAGAGAGAGAGGAGGGTGAGAACAACAGAAGAGAGGGAGAGAGAGAGGAGGGTGAGAACAACAGAAGAGAGGGAGAGAGAGAGGAGGGGGTGAGAACAACAGAAGAGAGGAGCTGAGAGAGGAGGGTGAGAACAACAGAAGAGAGAGAGAGGAGAGAACAACAGAAGAGAGAGGGTGAGAACAACAGAAGAGAGGGAGAGAGAGAGGAGGGTGAGAACAACAGAAGAGAGAGGAGAGAGAGAGGAGGGTGAGAACAACAGAAGAGAGAGAGAGAGGAGGGTGAGAACAACAGAAGAGAGAGAGAGAGAGGAGGGTGAGAACAACAGAAGAGAGGGAGAGAGAGAGGAGGGTGAGAACAACAGAAGGGGGAGAGAGAGAGGAGGGTGAGAACAACAGAAGAGAGGAGAGAGAGAGAGGAGGGTGAGAACAACAGAAGAGAGGGAGAGAGAGAGGAGGGTCCAACAGAAGAGAGGGAGAGAGAGAGAGGAGGGTGAGAACAACAGAAGAGAGGGAGAGAGAGAGGAGGGTGAGAACAACAGGAGCTGGTGAAGAGAGGGAGAGAGAGAGGAGAGAACAGAAGAAGAGAGAGAGAGAGAGGAGGGTTTAAGAGAGGCTGAGGGAGAGAGAGAGGGTGAGAACAGAAGACAGAGAGAGGAGGGTGAGAACAACAGAAGAGAGGGAGAGAGAGAGGAGGGTGAGAACAACAGAGGGAGAGAAGGAGAGGAGGGTGAGAACAACAGAAGAAGGGAACTGGGAAACAGAAGAGAGGGAGAGAGAGAGAGAGGAGGGTGAGAACAACAGAAGAGAGGAGAGAGAGAGGAGGGTGAGAACAACAGAAGAGAGGGGAGAGAGAGAGAGGAGGGTGAGAACAACAGAAGAGAGGGAGAGAGAGAGAGATATCTTTTAAGGGTGAGAACAACAGAAGAGAGGGAGAGAGAGAGGAGGGTGAGAACAACAGTGTGCCATCACAGCAACAAGATGTGTGACCTGAGAGAGAGGAGGGTGCCACGAGAACAACAGAAGGAGGGCAGACCAGTGAGAACAGAAACACCAGAAGAGAGGGAGAGAGAGAGAGGGGTGAGAAACAACAGAAGAGAGGTAAGCTCAGAGGAGGGTGAGAACAACAGAAGAGAGAGAGAGAGAGAGGAGGGTACAACAGAAGAGAGGGAGAGAGAGAGGAGGGTGAGAACAATGAGATATTTATGCTTATTAATTTTATCTTGTGTCCTTTAACTATTTGTACATTGTAGGGTATATATATATAAGATGACATTTGAAGAGAGGGAGAGAGAGAGAGAGAGGGAGGGTAGAACAACAGTGAGAACTTTACAAACAACAGAAGAGTGTATGGAGGGTGAGAACAACAGAAGAGAGATGTTTTCAACAGGTGTGAACAACAGAAGAGAGGGAAGAGAAGAGAGGATGATTTGTACATTGTTAATATAGAAGAGATGACATTTGTAATGTCTTTACTGTTTTTAAACTTGAAGAGAGTTGTTTTTCACTTTAATTCACTTTGTATGTTGTCCACAACAGAAGATAGATTGAGAACAACAGAAGAGAGGGAGAGAGAGAGGGAGGGTGAGAACAACAGAAGAGAGGGAGAGAGAGAGGAGGGTTGAATGTGAGACACAACAGAAGAGAGGGAGAGAGAGAGGAGGGTGAGAACAACAGAAGAGAGGGAGAGAGAGAGAGGAGGAGGGGTGTTTGAGAACAACAGAAGAGAGGGAGAGCTTTGAGAACAACAGAGAAGGGAGAGAGAGAGGAGGGTGAGAACAACAGAATGAGAACAACAGAAGAGAGAGAGAGAGAGAGAGAGAGAGGTGAGAACAACAGAAGAGAGGTTGAGAGAGAGAGGGAGGGTGAGAACAACAGAAGAGAGAGCAGAGAGAGGGTGAGAACAACAGAAAGAGAGCAACAGAAGAGAGGGAGAGAGAGAGAGAGAGGGTGAGAACAACAGAAGAGAGGGAGAGAGAGAGGGTGAGAACAACAGAAGAGAGGGTGAGAACAACAGAAGAGAACAGAAGAGAGAGAGAGAGAGAGAGCAACAGAAGAGAGAGAGAGAGGAGGGTGAGAACAACAGAAGAGAGGAGAGAGAGAGAGGGTGAGAGAAGAGTGAGAACAACAGAAGAGAGGGAGAGAGAGCAGAGAGGAACAACAGAAGAGAGGGAGAGAACAACAGAAGAGAGGGAGAGAGAGAGGAGGGTGAGAACAACAGAAGAGAGGGAGAGAGAGAGAGGGTGAGAACAACAGAAGAGAGAGAGAGAGAGAGGGTGAGAACAACAGAAGAGAGGGAGAGAGAGAGGAGGGTGAGAACAACAGAAGAGAGGGAGAGAGAGATGAGAACAACAGAAGAGAGGGAGAGAGAGAACAGAGAGAGGGAGGAGAGGGTGAGAACAACAGAAGAGAGGGAGAGAGAGGAGGGTGAGAACAACAGAAGAGAGGGAGAGAGAGAGAGAGAACAACAGAAGAGAGGGAGAGAGAGAGGAGGGTGAGAACAACAGAGAGGGAGAGAGAGAGGAGGGTGAGAACAACAGAAGAGAGGAGAGAGAGAGGAGGGTGAGAACAACAGAAGAGAGGGAGAGAGAGAGAGGGGGTGAGAACAACAGAAGAGAGGGAGAGAGAGAGAGGAGGGTGAGAGAAGAGAGGGAGAGAGAGAGGAGGGTGAGAACAACAGAAGAGAGGGAGAGAGAGAGGAGGGTGAGAACAACAGAAGAGAGGGAGAGAGAGAGGGTGAGAACAACAGAAGAGAGGAGAGAGAGAGAGGAGGGTGAGAACAACAGAAGAGAGGAGAGAGAGAGAGGAGGGTGAGAACAACAGAAGAGAGGGAGAGAGAGAGGGGGTGAGAACAACAGAAGAGAGGAGAGAGAAGAGGAGGGTGAGAACAACAGAAGAGAGGGAGAGAGAGAGAGAGGGTGAGAAAAACAGAAGAGAGGGAGAGAGAGAGAGAGGAGGGTGAGAACAACAGAAGAGAGGGAGAGAGGAGAGAACAACAGAGGAGGGTGAGAACAACAGAAGAGAGGGAGAGAGAGAGGAGGGTGAGAACAACAGAAGAGAGGGAGAGAGAGAGGAGGGTGAGAACAACAGAAGAGAGAGAGAGAGAGAGAGGAGGGTGAGAACAACAGAAGAGAGGGAGAGAGAGAGGAGGGTGAGAACAACAGAAGAGAGGGAGAGAGAGAGAGGAGGGTGAGAACAACAGAAGAGAGGGAGAGAGAGAGGAGGGTGAGAACAACAGAAGAGAGGGAGAGAGAGAGAGAGGGAGGGAGAGAGAGAGGAGGGTGAGAACAACAGAAGAGAGGGAGAGAGAGAGAGGAGGAAGAGAGGAACAACAGAGAGAGAGAGGAGGGTGAGAACAACAGAAGAGAGAGAGAGAGAGGAGGGTGAGAACAACAGAAGAGAGAGAGAGAGAGAGAGAGAGAAGGAGAGAGAGAGAGAGGAGGGTGAGAACAACAGAAGAGAGGGAGAGAGAGAGGAGGGTGAGAACAACAGAAGAGAGAGAGAGAGAGAGAGAGGAGGGTGAGAACAACAGAAGAGAGGAGAGAGAGAGAGAGAGAGGAGGGTGAGAACAACAGAAGAGAGGGAGAGAGAGGGGGAGAGAACAACAGAAGAGAGGGAGAGAGAGGAGGGTGAGAACAACAGAAGAGAGAGAGAGAGGAGGGTGAGAACAACAGAAGAGAGAGAGAGAGAGAGAGGAGGGTGAGAACAACAGAAGAGAGGGAGAGAGAGAGGAGGGTGAGAACAACAGAAGAGAGGGAGAGAGAGAGGAGGGTGAGAACAACAGAAGAGAGGGAGAGAGAGAGGAGGGTGAGAACAACAGAAGAGAGGGAGAGAGAGAGGAGGGTGAGAACAAAGAGAGGGAGAGAGAGAGGAGGGTGAGAACAACAGAAGAGAGGAGAGAGAGGAGGGTGAGAACAACAGAAGAGAGGAGAGAGAGAGAGGGTGAGAACAACAGAAGAGAGGGAGAGAGAGAGGAGGGTGAGAACAACAGAAGAGAGGGAGAGAGAGAGGAGGGTGAGAACAACAGAAGAGAGGGAGAGAGAGAGGAGGGTGAGAACAACAGAAGAGAGGGAGAGAGAGAGGGTGAGGAAGAGAGGGAGAGAGAGGAGGGTGAGAACAACAGAAGAGAGGGAGAGAGGAGGAGGGTGAGAACAACAGAAGAGAGGAGAGAGAGAGAGGAGGGTGAGAACAACAGAAGAGAGAGGAGAGAGAGGAGGAGGGTGAGAACAACAGAAGAGAGGGAGAGAGGAGAGGAGGGTGAGAACAACAGAAGAGAGAGAGAGAGAGAGGGTGAGAACAACAGAAGAGAGGGAGAGAACAACAGAAGAGAGAGAGAGAGAGAACAACAGAAGAGAGAGAGAGAGAGAGGAGGGTGAGAACAACAGAAGAGAGGGAGAGGAGAGAACAACAGAAGAGAGGGAGAGGGTGAGAACAACAGAAGAGAGGAGAGAGAGAGAAGAGAGGAGAGAGAGGAGGAGGGTGAGAACAACAGAAGAGAGGGAGAGAGAGAGGAGGGTGAGAACAACAGAAGAGAGGGAGAGAGAGAGGAGGGTGAGAACAACAGAAGAGAGAGGAGAGAGAACAGAGAGAACAACAGAAGAGAGGGAGAGAGAGAGGAGGGTGAGAACAACAGAAGAGAGAGAGAGAGAGGAGGGTGAGAACAACAGAAGAGAGGGAGAGAGAGAGGAGGGTGAGAACAACAGAAGAGAGGAGAGAGAGGGGGTGAGAACAACAGAAGAGAGAACAACAGAGAGAGAACAACAGAAGAGAGAGAGAGGAACAACAGAAGAGGGAGAGAGAGGAGGGTGAGAACAACAGAAGAGAGGGAGAGAGAGAGGAGGGTTGAGAGAGAGAGAGAGGAGGGTGAGAACAACAGAAGAGAGAGAGAGAGAGAGGAGGGTGAGAACAACAGAAGAGAGGGAGAGAGAGAGGAGGGTGAGAACAACAGAAGAGAGGGAGAGAGAGAGGAGGGTGAGAACAACAGAAGAGAGGGAGAGAGAGAGGAGGGTGAGAACAACAGAAGAGAGGGAGAGAGAGAGGAGGGTGAGAACAACAGAAGAGAGGGAGAGAGAGAGGAGGGTGAGAACAACAGAAGAGAGGGAGAGAGAGAGGGGGTGAGAACAACAGAAGAGAGAGAGAGAGAGGAGGGGAGGGTGAGAACAACAGAAGAGAGGGAGAGAGAGAGGAGGGTGAGAACAACAGAAGAGAGGGAGAGAGAGAGGAGGGTGAGAACAACAGAAGAGAGGGAGAGAGAGAGGAGGGTGAGAACAACAGAAGAGAGGAGAGAGAGAGAGGGTGAGAACAACAGAAGAGGGAGAGGAGGGTGAGAACAACAGAAGAGAGAGACAGAGGAGGGTGAGAACAACAGAAGAGAGGGAGAGAGAGAGAGGGTGAGAACAACAGAAGAGAGGGAGAGAGAGAGGAGGGTGAGAACAACAGAAGAGAGGGAGAGAGAGAGGAGGAGAACAACAGAAGAGAGGGAGAGAGAGAGGAGGGTGAGAACAACAGAAGAGGAGGGTGAGAACAACAGAAGAGAGAGAGAGAGAGGAGGGTGAGAACAACAGAAGAGAGGGAGAGAGAGAGGAGGGTGAGAACAACAGAAGAGAGGGAGAGAGAGAGGAGGGTGAGAACAACAGAAGAGAGGGAGAAGAGAGGAGGGTGAGAACCACAGAAGAGAGGGAGAGAGAGAGGAGGGTGAGAACAACAGAAGAGAGGGAGAGAGAGAGGAGGGTGAGAACAACAGAAGAGAGAGGGAGGAGGGTGAGAGAGGAGGGTGAGAACAGAGAAGAGAGGGAGAGAGAGAGGAGTGAGAACACAGAAGAGAGGGAGAGAGAGAGGAGGGTGAGAACAACAGAAGAGAGGGAGAGAGAGAGGAGGGTGAGAGAGAGGAGGGTGAGAGAGAGGAGGGTGAGAACAACAGAAGAGAGGGAGAGAGAGAGGAGGGAGAGAGAGAGGAGGGTGAGAACAACAGAAGGGGAAGTAGGAAGACAGACAAGGGAAATAAACGGAGATAGGAACTGATATGGAAGAAAGAGAAGAAGACCAGAGTAGTAAAAGACGAGTTCAAGGAGGAGAGATGTTTAGGGGGCTAGATTTAGGAGGGGGTTGACTTTTGTGAAGGGAGCATATTTACGTGGCTTTGCCGTGTGTGTGTGTGTGTGTGTGTGTGTGTGTGTGTGTGTGTGTGTGTGTGTGTGTGTGTGTGTGTGTGTGTGTGTGTGTGTGTGTGTGTGTGTGTGTGTGTGTGTGTGTGTGTGTGGACTTACGTGGCCTTGCCCTCACGGAGGAAGATGCAGGAGAGGGAGAACTGTAGCGTGGCAGACACCACCTTCTTGGAGAGGGGCTTGAACTTGAGCTTGACGTCAGTCTGTGTGGGCATGGGGCTGGCATACTGCTTCATGTTGATGCTGCTGCTGGCCAGAGCCTTTCTACGACCTGAAGGAGACTCCTGAGAGATGGAGGGAGAGAGAGAGGGGGAGGGAGAGATGGAGGGAGGGTAGAGAGGGGAGGGAGGTAGGGAGAGAGGTAGGGAGGGAGGTAGGGAGGGAGGTAGGGAGGGAGGTAGGGAGAGAGAGGTAGGTAGGGAGAGAGGTAGGGAGGGAGGTAGGGAGAGAGGTAGGGAGGGAGGGAGGTAGGGAGAGAGGTAGGGAGGGAGGTAGGGAGAGAGGTAGGGAGAGAGGTAGGGAGGGAGGTAGGGAGAGAGGTAGGGAGGGAGGTAGGGAGAGAGGAGGTAGGGAGGTAGGGAGGGAGGTAGGTAGGGAGAGAGGTAGGTAGGGAGAGAGGTAGGTAGGGAGGGAGGTAGGTAGGTAGGTAGGTAGGGAGGTAGGTAGGGAGGGAGGTAGGTAGGGAGAGAGGTAGGTAGGGAGAGAGGTAGGTAGGGAGGTAGGTAGGTAGGTAGGTAGGTAGGTAGGTAGGTAGGTAGGTAGGTAGGTAGGTAGGTAGGGAGGGAGGGAGGGATAAATACTTGTTAAAATCTGGTGGATAGATTGAAGGTGTTTTGTGCTGATGGAATGTCTAATAAAGGAGTCATATTCTATTCTGTCACCATCCCTCTACTTCCCACAGCCTCTTCCCAGTAGCACCACATCTGAAACCATTAGACAGCTGGAGAGAATAATGGCATAAAGGCCCATTAGTACAACTACCATACCAATCCAAACCCCGTTCTGATCTTCCAAAGTGCCTCCAGGTAGGAGCTAGGGGCCGATATTGAACAGGGCCCATGTCACCACAGCCCTGGTAAAAGGCATCATGGGAACTAGAGAAGACCGATGTCGTGTGTCGTTCGCTGTTCACACAACACATGGAAATAAATCATGAAATGTCTTAGAGGGGGGTGACAACTTGGAAGTGAAAAATAGGCCAGCAGCTGATAGGCCAGCAGCTAACGGGCCAGCAGCTGATAGGCCAGCAGCTAACAGGCCAGCAGCTGATAGGCCAGAAGCTTACAGGCCAGCAGCTGATAGGCCAGAAGCTTACAGGCCCCTGTCCGGGGGTGTCCTCGAATGGGGCCACAGTGTCTCCTGAACCCTCCTGTCTCAGCCTCCAGTATTTATGCTGCAGTAGTTTGTGTCGGGGGGCTAGGGTCAGTTTGTTATATCTGGAGTACTTCTCCTGTCCTATTCGGTGTCCTGTGTGAATCTAAGTGTGCGTTCTCTAATTCTCTCCTTCTTTCTTTCTCTCTCTCGGAGGACCTGAGCCCTAGGACCATGCCCCAGGACTACCTGACATGATAATAATAATAATAATAATATATGCCATTTAGCAGACGCTTTTATCCAAAGCGACTTACAGTCATGTGTGCATACATGATGGCTCCTCGCTGTCCCCAGTCCACCTGGCCATGCTGCTGCTCCAGTTTCAACTGACCTGAGCCCTAGGACCATGCCCCAGGACTACCTGACATGATGACTCCTTGCTGTCCCCAGTACACCTGGCCATGCTGCTGCTCCAGTTTCAACTGACCTGAGCCCTAGGACCATGCCCCAGGACTACCTGACATGATGGCTCCTTGCTGTCCCCAGTCCACCTGGCCGTGCTGCTGCTCCAGTTTCAACTGTTCTGCCTTACTATTATTTGACCATGCTGGTCATTTATGAACATTTGAACATCTTGGCCATGTTCTGTTATAATCTCCACCCGGCACAGCCAGAAGAGGACTGGCCACCCCACATAGCCTGGTTCCTCTCTAGGTTTCTTCCTAGGTTTTGGCCTTTCTAGGGAGTTTTTCCTAGCCACCGTGCTTCTACACCTGCATTGCTTGCTGTTTGGGGTTTTAGGCTGGGTTTCTGTACAGCACTTTGAGATATCAGCTGATGTACCAAGGGCTATATAAATAAAATTTGATTGATTGATAGGCCAAAAGCTAAGTCTTGTCAGAATTCTAGATAAGGAACAAAACACACCCACACAGTTACGCCCAAAGATTTGGAAACCAAAACACTGTGATACATCTAGTCTCTCTCTCCTCTAGGTGTAAAACACTGATACATCTAGTCTCTCTCCTCTAGGTGTAAAACACTGATACATCTAGTCTCTCTCTCCTCTAGGTGTAAAACACTGATACATCTAGTCTCTCTCTCCTCTAGGTGTAAAACACTGATACATCTGGTCTCTCTCCTCTAGGTGTAATACATCTAGTCTCTCTCTCCTCTAGGTGTAAAACACTGATACATCTAGTCTCTCTCCTCTAGGTGTAAAACACTGATACATCTGGTCTCTCTCCTCTAGGTGTAAAACACTGATACATCTAGTCTCTCTCTCCTCTAGGTGTAAAACACTGATACATCTGGTCTCTCTCCTCTAGGTGTAAAACACTGATACATCTAGTCTCTCTCTCCTCTAGGTGTAAAACACTGATACATCTAGTCTCTCTCCTCTAGGTGTAAAACACTGATACATCTGGTCTCTCTCCTCTAGGTGTAAAACACTGATACATCTGGTCTCTCTCTCCTCTAGGTGTAAAACACTGATACATCTAGTCTCTCTCTCCTCTAGGTGTAAAACACTGATACATCTAGTCTCTCTCCTCTAGGTGTAAAACACTGATACATCTGGTCTCTCTCCTCTAGGTGTAAAACACTGATACATCTAGTCTCTCTCCTCTAGGTGTAAAACACTGATACATCTAGTCTCTCTCCTCTAGGTGTAAAACACTGATACATCTGGTCTCTCTCTCCTCTAGGTGTAAAACACTGATACATCTGGTCTCTCTCCTCTAGGTGTAAAACACTGATACATCTAGTCTCTCTCCTCTAGGTGTAAAACACTGATACATCTAGTCTCTCTCTCCTCTAGGTGTAAAACACTGATACATCTGGTCTCTCTCTCCTCTAGGTGTAAAACACTGATACATCTAGTCTCTCTCTCCTCTAGGTGTAAAACACTGATACATCTGGTCTCTCTCCTCTAGGTGTAAAACACTGATACATCTGGTCTCTCTCCTCTAGGTGTAAAACACTGATACATCTGGTCTCTCTCTCCTCTAGGTGTAAAACACTGATACATCTAGTCTCTCTCCTCTAGGTGTAAAACACTGATACATCTGGTCTCTCTCCTCTAGGTGTAAAACACTGATACATCTGGTCTCTCTCTCCTCTAGGTGTAAAACACTGATACATCTAGTCTCTCTCCTCTAGGTGTAAAACACTGATACATCTGGTCTCTCTCTCCTCTAGGTGTAAAACACTGATACATCTAGTCTCTCTCTCCTCTAGGTGTAAAACACTGATACATCTAGTCTCTCTCCTCTAGGTGTAAAACACTGATACATCTAGTCTCTCTCCTCTAGGTGTAAAACACTGATACATCTAGTCTCTCTCTCCTCTAGGTGTAAAACACTGATACATCTAGTCTCTCTCTCCTCTAGGTGTAAAACACTGATACATCTAGTCTCTCTCCTCTAGGTGTAAAACACTGATACATCTAGTCTCTCTCTCCTCTAGGTGTAAAACACTGATACATCTGGTCTCTCTCCTCTAGGTGTAAAACACTGATACATCTGGTCTCTCTCCTCTAGGTGTAAAACACTGATACATCTGGTCTCTCTCTCCTCTAGGTGTAAAACACTGATACATCTAGTCTCTCTCCTCTAGGTGTAAAACACTGATACATCTGGTCTCTCTCTCCTCTAGGTGTAAAACACTGATACATCTGGTCTCTCTCCTCTAGGTGTAAAACACTGATACATCTAGTCTCTCTCTCCTCTAGGTGTAAAACACTGATACATCTGGTCTCTCTCCTCTAGGTGTAAAACACTGATACATCTGGTCTCTCTCCTCTAGGTGTAAAACACTGATACATCTGGTCTCTCTCCTCTAGGTGTAAAACACTGATACATCTAGTCTCTCTCCTCTAGGTGTAAAACACTGATACATCTAGTCTCTCTCTCCTCTAGGTGTAAAACACTGATACATCTAGTCTCTCTCTCCTCTAGGTGTAAAACACTGATACATCTAGTCTCTCTCTCCTCTAGGTGTAAAACACTGATACATCTAGTCTCTCTCCTCTAGGTGTAGAGCTCTGCCTTGCTGTCAGAGAACAGAGGACCTCCATGCTGCCTCGCTGAACAGAGGACCTCCATGCTGCCTTGCTGTCAGAGAACAGAGGACCTCCATGCTGCCTCGCTGTCAGAGAACAGAGGACCTCCATGCTGCCTCGCTGAACAGAGGACCTCCGTGCTGCCTCGCTGAACAGAGGACCTCCGTGCTGCCTCGCTGAACAGAGGACCTCCGTGCTGCCTCGCTGAACAGAGGACCTCCGTGCTGCCTCGCTGAACAGAGGACCTCCGTGCTGCCTCGCTGAACAGAGGACCTCCGTGCTGCCTCGCTGAACAGAGGACCTCCTTGCTGCCTCGCTGAACAGAGGACCTCCATGCTGCCTCGCTGAACAGAGGACCTCCGTGCTGCCTCGCTGAACAGAGGACCTCCGTGCTGCCTCGCTGAACAGAGGACCTCCGTGCTGCCTCGCTGAACAGAGGACCTCCGTGCTGCCTCGCTGAACAGAGGACCTCCGTGCTGCCTCGCTGAACAGAGGACCTCCGTGCTGCCTCGCTGAACAGAGGACCTCCGTGCTGCCTCGCTGAACAGAGGACCTCCGTGCTGCCTCGCTGAACAGAGGACCTCCTTGCTGCCTCGCTGAACAGAGGACCTCCGTGCTGCCTCGCTGAACAGAGGACCTCCATGCTGCCTCGCTGAACAGAGGACCTCCATGCTGCCTCGCTGAACAGAGGACCTCCATGCTGCCTCGCTGAACAGAGGACCTCCATGCTGCCTCGCTGTGTTGATACGACACCTGGGTCGTTCTGCCTTCTCTCTTTCTCTCCCCAGCTCGCTCACTTTTCTTTCTCACTCGTCGGTCTTGTGTCCTGGAAGCGCTGCCTGGAGTTGTCAGTTAAATAACTGTCTTTGGGGAACTGTGTGTTGGGAGGGAGGGAGGGAGTGTGTGTGTCAACTCTATCCAGCATAATAACTGAAGACTGCAGCTAAATCTTGTCAGTATTCTAGATAGGGAACAACACACAGGAGAAATGAAGCATCTGTCAGACAACTGAATCTCTCTCCATCTCACTGTCTCTCTCCATCTCACTGTGTCTCTCTTCATCTCACTGTCTCTCTCCATCTCACTGTGTCTCTCTCCATCTCACTGTGTCTCTCTCCATCTCACTGTGTCTCTCCATCTCACTGTGTCTCTCTTCATCTCACTGTGTCTCTCCATCTCACTGTGTCTCTCTTCATCTCACTGTGTCTCTCTTCATCTCACTGTCTCTCTCTTCATCTCACTGTGTCTCTCTCCATCTCACTGTGTCTCTCTCCATCTCACTGTGTCTCTCTCCATCTCACTGTGTCTCTCTCCATCTCACTGTGTCTCTCTCCATCTCACTGTGTCTCTCTCCATCTCACTGTGTCTCTCTCCATCTCACTGTGTCTCTCTCCATCTCACTGTGTCTCTTTAGTCTCTCTCCATCTCACTGTCTCTCTCCATCTCACTGTGTCTCTTTAGTCTCTCTTCATCTCACTGTGTCTCTTTAGTCTCTCTCCATCTCACTGTGTCTCTTTAGTCTCTCTCCATCTCACTGTGTCTCTTTAGTCTCTCTCTCCATATCACTGTGTCTCTCTCCATCTCACTGTCTCTCTCCATCTCACTGTGTCTCTCTTCATCTCACTGTGTCTCTCCATCTCACTGTGTCTCTCCATCTCACTGTCTCTCTCTTCATCTCACTGTCTCTCTCTTCATCTCACTGTCTCTCTCCATCTCACTGTGTCTCTCTCCATCTCACTGTGTCTCTCTTCATCTCACTGTGTCTCTTTAGTCTCTCTTCATCTCACTGTGTCTCTCTCCATCTCACTGTGTCTCTCTTCATCTCACTGTCTCTCTCTTCATCTCTCTCTCTCTCCATCTCACTGTCTGTCTCTCTCCATCTCACTGTCTGTCTCTCTTCATCTCTCTCTCCATCTCACTGTCTGTCTCTCTCCATCTCACTGTGTCTCTTTAGTCTCTCTCCATCTCACTGTGTCTCTCTCCATCTCACTGTGTCTCTTTAGTCTCTCTCCATCCAGCATAATAACTGAAGACTGCAGCTAAATCTTGTCAGTATTCTAGATAGGGAACAACACACAGGAGAAATGAAGCATCTGTCAGACAACTGAATCTCTCTCCATCTCACTGTCTCTCTCCATCTCACTGTGTCTCTCTTCATCTCACTGTCTCTCTCCATCTCACTGTGTCTCTCTCCATCTCACTGTGTCTCTCTCCATCTCACTGTGTCTCTCCATCTCACTGTGTCTCTCTTCATCTCACTGTGTCTCTCCATCTCACTGTGTCTCTCTTCATCTCACTGTGTCTCTCTTCATCTCACTGTCTCTCTCTTCATCTCACTGTGTCTCTCTCCATCTCACTGTGTCTCTCTCCATCTCACTGTGTCTCTCTCCATCTCACTGTGTCTCTCTCCATCTCACTGTGTCTCTCTCCATCTCACTGTGTCTCTCTCCATCTCACTGTGTCTCTCTCCATCTCACTGTGTCTCTTTAGTCTCTCTCCATCTCACTGTCTCTCTCCATCTCACTGTGTCTCTCTTCATCTCACTGTGTCTCTTTAGTCTCTCTCCATCTCACTGTGTCTCTTTAGTCTCTCTCCATCTCACTGTGTCTCTTTAGTCTCTCTCTCCATATCACTGTGTCTCTATTCATCTCGCTCTCCATATCACTGTCTCTCTCCATCTCACTGTGTCTCTCTCCATCTCACTGTGTCTCTCCATCTCACTGTGTCTCTCTCCATCTCACTGTGTCTCTTTAGTCTCTCTTCATCTCATTGTGTCTCTTTAGTCTCTCTCCATCTCACTGTGTCTCTTTAGTCTCTCTCTCCATATCACTGTGTCTCTCTCCATCTCACTGTCTCTCTCCATCTCACTGTGTCTCTCTTCATCTCACTGTCTCTCTCCATCTCACTGTGTCTCTCTTCATCTCACTGTGTCTCTCTTCATCTCACTGTCTCTCTCTTCATCTCACTGTCTCTCTCTTCATCTCACTGTGTCTCTCTCCATCTCACTGTGTCTCTTTAGTCTCTCTTCATCTCACTGTGTCTCTCTCCATCTCTCTCTCCATCTCACTGTGTCTCTCTCCATCTCACTGTGTCTCTTTAGTCTCTCTTCATCTCACTGTGTCTCTTTAGTCTCTCTCCATCTCACTGTGTCTCTCTCCATCTTACTGTGTCTCTTTAGTCTCTCTTCATCTCACTGTCTCTTTAGTCTCTCTCCATCTCACTGTGTCTCTCTCCATCTCACTGTGTCTCTTTAGTCTCTCTCCATCTCACTGTGTCTCTTTAGTCTCTCTCCATCTTACTGTGTCTCTTTAGTCTCTCTCCATCTCACTGTGTCTCTCCATCTCACTGTGTCTCTTTAGTCTCTCTCCATCTCACTGTGTCTCTTTAGTCTCTCTCCATCTCACTGTGTCTCTCTCCATCTCTCTCTCCATCTCACTGTGTCTCTCTCCATCTCACTGTGTCTCTTTAGTCTCTCTCCATCTCACTGTGTCTCTTTAGTCTCTCTCCATCTCACTGTGTCTCTCTCCATCTCACTGTGTCTCTCTCCATCTCACTGTGTCTCTCCATCTCACTGTGTCTCTCTCCATCTCACTGTGTCTCTTTAGTCTCTCTCCATCTCACTGTGTCTCTTTAGTCTCTCTCCATCTCACTGTGTCTCTATTCTCTCTCCATCTCACTGTGTCTCTCTTCATCTCACTGTCTCTTTAGTCTCTCTCCATCTCACTGTGTCTCTCTTCATCTCACTGTGTCTCTTTAGTCTCTCTCCATCTCACTGTGTCTCTTTAGTCTCTCTCCATCTCACTGTGTCTCTTTAGTCTCTCTCCATCTCACTGTGTCTCTCTCCATCTCACTGTGTCTCTTTAGTCTCTCTCCATCTCACTGTGTCTCTTTAGTCTCTCTCCATCTCACTGTGTCTCTCTCCATCTCACTGTGTCTCTTTCGTCTCTCTCCATCTCACTGTGTCTCTCTCCATCTCACTGTGTCTCTCTCCATCTCACTGTGTCTCTCTCCATCTCACTGTGTCTCTTTAGTCTCTCTCCATCTCACTGTGTCTCTTTAGTCTCTCTCCATCTCACTGTGTCTCTCTTAATCTCTCTCTCCATATCACTGTGTCTCTATTCATCTCGCTCTCCATATCACTGTCTCTCTCCATCTCACTGTGTCTCTCTCCATCTCACTGTGTCTCTCCATCTCACTGTGTCTCTCTCCATCTCACTGTGTCTCTTTAGTCTCTCTTCATCTCATTGTGTCTCTTTAGTCTCTCTCCATCTCACTGTGTCTCTTTAGTCTCTCTCTCCATATCACTGTGTCTCTATTCATCTCGCTCTCCATATCACTGTCTCTCTCCATCTCACTGTGTCTCTCTCCATCTCACTGTGTCTCTCCATCTCACTGTCTCTCTCCATCTCACTGTGTCTCTCTCCATCTCACTGTGTCTCTCTTCATCTCACTGTCTCTCTCCATCTCACTGTGTCTCTCTTCATCTCACTGTGTCTCTTTAGTCTCTCTTCATCTCACTGTGTCTCTCTCCATCTCACTGTGTCTCTCTCCATCTCACTGTGTCTCTCTTCATCTCACTGTCTCTCTCTTCATCACACAGTCTCTCTCTTCATCTCACTGTCTCTCTCCATCTCACTGTGTCTCTCTTCATCTCTCTCTCCATCTCACTGTCTGTCTCTCTCCATCTCACTGTGTCTCTTTAGTCTCTCTCCATTTCACTGTGTCTCTCTCCATCTCACTGTGTCTCTTTAGTCTCTCTCCATCTCACTGTCTCTCTCCATCTCACTGTGTCTCTTTAGTCTCTCTCTCCATCTCACTGTCTCTCTATTCATCTCGCTCTCCATCTCACTGTCTCTCTCCATCTCACTGTGTCTCTCTCCATCTCACTGTGTCTCTCTTCATCTCACTGTCTCTCTCCATCTCACTGTGTCTCTCTTCATCTCACTGTCTCTCTCTTCATCTCACTGTCTCTCTCCATCTCACTGTGTCTCTCTTCATCTCACTGTGTCTCTTTAGTCTCTCTTCATCTCACTGTGTCTCTCTCCATCTCTCTCTCCATCTCACTGTGTCTCTCTCCATCTCACTGTGTCTCTTTAGTCTCTCTTCATCTCACTGTGTCTCTTTAGTCTCTCTCCATCTCACTGTGTCTCTCTCCATCTCACTGTCTCTCTCCATCTCACTGTGTCTCTCTTCATCTCACTGTGTCTCTTTAGTCTCTCTCCATCTCACTGTGTCTCTCTCCATCTCACTGTGTCTCTTTAGTCTCTCTTCATCTCACTGTGTCTCTCTCCATCTCACTGTGTCTCTATTAGTCTCGCTCTCCATATCACTGTGTCTCTATTCATCTCGCTCTCCATCTCACTGTGTCTCTATTCATCTCGCTCTCCATATCACTGTCTCTCTCTTCATCTCTCTCTCTCATCTCACTGTGTCTCTCTTCATCTCACTGTGTCTCTCTTCATCTCTCTCTCTCATCTCACTGTGTCTCTCTTCATCTCTCTCTCTCATCTCACTGTGTCTCTCTTCATCTCTCTCTCTCTCCATCTCACTGGCTCTCTCCATCTCACTGTCTCTTTCTTCATCTCTCTCTCTCATGTCACTGTGTCTCTCTTCATCTCTCTCTCTCATCTCTCTGTGTCTCTCTTCATCTCTCTTCATCTCACTGTCTGTCTCTCTCCATCTCACTGTGTCTCTCTTCATCTCTCTCTCCATCTCACTGTGTCTCTTCATCTCTCTCTCTCATCTCACTGTGTCTCTCTTCATCTCTCTCTCTCATCTCACTGTGTCTCTCTTCATCTCTCTCTCTCATCTCACTGTCTCTCTCTTCATCTCTCTCTCTCTCCATCTCACTGTCTGTCTCTCTCCATCTCACTGTCTGTCTCTCTCCATCTCACTGTCTGTCTCTCTTCATCTCTCTCTCCATCTCACTGTCTGTCTCTCTCCATCTCACTGTCTCTCTCTCCATCTCACTGTCTCTCTCTATCTCACTGTATCTCTCTATCTCACTGTATCTCTCTTCATCTCTCTCTCTCATCTCACTGTGTCTCTCTTCATCTCTCTCTCCATCTCACGGTGTCTCTTCATCTCTCTCTCTCTCATCCTACTGTGTCTCTCCTCTCACTGTCTGTCTCTTCATCTCTCTTCATCTCTCTCTCTCTCCATCTCACTGTGTCTCTCTTCATCTCTCTCTCATCTCACTGTCTCTCCCTTCATCTCTCTCTCTCATCTCACTGTGTCTCTCTTCATCTCTCTTCATCTCTCTCCATCTCACTGTGTCTCTCTTCATCTCTCTTCATCTCTCTCTCTCTCACTGTCTGTCTCTTCATCTCTGCACCTTTACTCTACCAGGCCCACCTCTCCCTTCCACCCACTGCACCTTTACTCTACCAGGCCTGCTCACCTCTCCCTTCCACCCAGCGCTCCTGCCCACCTCCTCCCCTCTCCCTTCCACCCAGTGCTCCTTCCTGTTTATCTAACTTATCCATCCCTCCTGCCCACCTCCTCTCCTCTCCCTTCCATCCACCCCTCCTGCCCTCCTCCCCTCTCCCTTCCATCCACCCCTCCCCCTTCCATCCACCCCTCCTGCCCACCTCCTCTCCCTTCCATCCACCCCTCCTCTCTCTTCCATCCACCCCTCCTACCCACCTCCTCTCCCTTCCATCCACCCCTCCTCTCTCTTCCATCCACCCCTCCTACCTACCTTCCATCCACCCCTCCCGCCCACCTCCTCTCCCTTCCATCCACCCCTCCTGCCCACCCCCTCTCCCTTCCATCCACCCCTCCTGCCCACCCCCTCTCCCTTCCATCCATCCCTCCTGCCCACCTCCTCCCCTCTCCCTTCCATCCACCCCTCCTGCCCTCCTCCCCTCTCCCTTCCATCCACCCCTCCTCTCTCTTCCATCCACCCCTCCTACCCACCTTCCATCCACCCCTCCCGCCCACCTTCCATCCACCCCTCCTGCCCACCTCCTCTCCCTTCCATCCACCCCTCCTGCCCACCCCCTCTCCCTTCCATCCATCCCTCCTGCCCACCTCCTCCCCTCTCCCTTCCATCCACCCCTCCTGCCCTCCTCCCCTCTCCCTTCCATCCACCCCTCCTGCCCACCTCCTCTCCCTTCCATCCATCCCTCCTGCCCACCTCCTCTCCCTTCCATCCACCCCTCCTGCCCACCTCCTCTCCCTTCCATCCACCCCTCCTGCCCACCTCCTCACCCCTCCTGCCCACCTCCTCTCCCTTCCATCCACCCCTCCTACCCTCCTCCTCTCCTCTCCCTTCCATCCATCCCTCCTGCCCACCTCCTCCCCTCTCCCTTCCATCCACCCCTCCTGCCCACCTCCTCTCCCTTCCATCCACCCCTCCTGCCCACCTCCTCTCCCTTCCATCCATCCCTCCTGCCCACCTCCTCTCCCTTCCATCCACCCCTCCTGCCCACCTCCTCTCCCTTCCATCCACCCCTCCTGCCCACCTCCTCTCCCTTCCATCCACCCCTCCTGCCCACCTCCTCACCCCTCCTGCCCACCTCCCCTCCCTTCCATCCACCCCTCCTACCCTCCTCCTCTCCCTTCCATCCATCCCTCCTGCCCACCTCCTCCCCTCTCCCTTCCATCCACCCCTCCTGCCCTCCTCCCCTCTCCTCTTCCATCCACCCCTCCTACCCACCTCCTCTCCCTTCCATCCATCCCTCCTGCCCACCTCCTCTCCCTTCCATCCACCCCTCCTGCCCACCTCCTCTCCCTTCCCTCCACCCCTCCTGCCCACCTCCTCACCCTCCTGCCCACCTCCTCTCCCTTCCATCCACCCCTCCTACCCTCCTCCTCTCCTCTCCCTTCCATCCATCCCTCCTGCCCACCTCCTCTCCCTTCCATCCACCCCTCCTGCCCACCTCCCCTCTCCCCTTCCATCCATCCCTCCTGCCCACCTCCTCTCCCTTCCATCCATCCCTCCTGCCCACCTCCTCTCCCTTCCATCCATCCCTCCTGCCCACCTCCCCTCTCCCTTCCATCCATCCCTCCTACCCTCCTCCTCATCTCACAGGAACGATTAGAAAAAGGCATTCGTCAAGCGACGCCGCCACTTGACATTTGTGTTGACATTTGAGCCTGGTTGAATCGTCCCTGTCTGGAAATACTAGTGCATCATGTCATCCCCCTGAAGAATACTAGAGCCTCAGAAAGCCCCTCTCCTTCCTTATCATCCCCCAGATTAGGCCATCCCCATTATACTGAGCTAATAGTGCATGTAGATACGTTAAGAAGGAATTTCTCCAAATGCATCAAACACTTAAGAAGGGGATTTGGTATAGAACGTCGTCGTACAGGGGCCCTCTCGGAAAGGAAATACTTAAGAATATGTAAATGATTCTGAGGCAGAATAATAATAATGGTTTAACAGACGAGTCGGGACGAGAACAATAAAAATGATGCTGTTGTCCCCAGATGGCGCTTGTCAATCAGGAAGAGAGAGAGATTAGGGGGTCTGAGATGGTGAAAGACACACACACACACACACACACACACACACACACACACACACACACACACACACACACACACACACACACACACACACACACACACACACACACACACACACACACACACACACGCAAACACACAAGCATGCACGCACAGACACACAATTAGGGGGTCAGAGAGGTTGATGTGTGAAATGAAAGGAGAGGACAAAGTATTTGAATTTATTACAGGCAGATATTACAACTATCAATACACTGGCACTCATTGGAGCTGCTGGAATGACAATACCTGAGTGGTGTCTGGAGAGAGACAGAGAGAGACAGAGACAGAGAGAGAGACAGAGACACCATTGTAAATACAACCCATATTTATGCTTAATTATTTTATCTTGTGTCCTTTAACCATTTGTACATTGTTAAAAAACTGTATATATATATATATATATATATATATATATATATATATATATATATATATTATGACATTTGTAATGTCTTTATTGTTTTGAAACTTTTGTATGTGTAATGTTTACTGTTAATGTGTATTGTTAATTTCACTTTATATATTCACTTTATATATTATCTACCTCACTTGCTTTGGCAATGTTAACACATGTTTCCCATGCAAATAAAGCCCTTGAATTGAATTGGGGGAAAATGAGAGAGAGAGAGACAGAGACAGAGAGAGAGACAGAGAGACAGAGAGAGAGAGAGAGATAGAGATAGAGATAGAGACAGAGAGAGAGAGAGAGAGAGAGAGAGAGAGAGAGAGACAGAGACAGAGACAGAGAGAGAGAGAGAGAGAGACAGAGAGACAGAGAGACAGAGAGACAGAGAGACAGAGAGACAGAGAGAGAGAGAGAGAGAGAGAGAGAGAGAGAGAGAGAGAGAGAGAGAGAGAGAGAGAGAGAGACAGAGACAGAGACAGAGAGAGAGAGAGAGAGAGAGACAGAGAGAGAGAGAGAGAGAGAGAGAGAGACAGAGATAGAGACAGAGACAGAGAGAGAGAGAGAGAGAGAGAGAGAGAGAGAGAGAGAGACAGAGAGAGAGAGAGAGAGAGAGAGAGAGAGAGAGAGAGAGAGAGAGAGAGAGAGAGACAGAGAGAGAGACAGAGAGAGAGAGAACAGAGGAGATGTCAGGGAGAGAGAGAATAATGTTTACTGTACATTTTTTATTGTTTATTTCACTTTTGTTTATTATCTATTTAACTTGCTTTGACAATGTAAACATATGTTTCCCATGCCAATAAAGCCCTTCAATTGAAATTGAATTGAGAGAGCGGAGGGGAAGAGGGAGCGAGAGAGAGAGATAGAGGAGAGAGATAGCAGGGGGAGAGGGAGAGAGAAAAAGAGAGAGGGGAGAGAAAGAGAGGGAGAGATAGAGGGAGAGAAGGGTCTGAGGTGGCTGTATGCTTCCCCCTAGCTGTTAATCTGTGTTACTGCAGCTTCCCACTAAACTACCTCAGACAGATCATGTTGCTTGATACTGTACTGCAGCTTCCCACTAAACTACCTCAGTCAGACCATGTTGCTTGATACTGTACCGTAGCCTCCCACTAAACTACCTCAGACAGATCATGTTGCTTGATAATGTACTGCAGCTTCCCACTAAACTACCTCAGACAGACCATGTTGCTTGATCCTCAGGACCACAAGCGGTGCAGGTTTTGGCTTTTGCCCCTAACACTACACAGAGTTCTATCAGCATATCGATTGTGCAATCAGGGCTGGTAAAACCCTGGATCATTGTTATTCTAACTTCCGCGAAGCATATAAGGCCCTCCCCCGCCCTCCATTCGGAAAAGCTGACCACGACTCCATTTTGTTGCTCCCAGCCTATAGACAGAAACTAAAACAGTAAGCTCCCACGCTCAGGTCTGTCCAACGCTGGTCCGACCAATCGGATTCCACGCTTCAAGATTGCTTCGATCACGTGGACTGGGATATGTTCCGCATTGCCGCAAACAACAACATTGATGTATACACTGATTCGGTGAGCGGGTTTATTAGCAAGTGCATCGGCGATGTCGTACCCACAGCGTCTATTAAAACATTCCCCAACCAGAAACCGTGGATTGATGGCAGCATTCGTGCAAAACTGAAAGTGTGAACCACTGCTTAATCAGGGCAAGGTGACCGGAAACATGACCGAATACAAACAGTGAAGCTATTCCCTCCGCAAGGCAATCAAACAAGCTAAGCGTCAGTATAGAGACAAAGTAGAGTCGCAATTCAACGGCTCAGATACAAGAGGTATGTGGCAGGGTCTACAGTCAATCACGGACTACAAAAGGAAAACCAGCCCCGTCGTGGACCAGGATGTCTTGCTCTCAGACAGACTAAACAACTTCTTTGCTCGCTTTAAGGACACTACAGTGCCACTGACACGGCCCGCTACCAAAACCTGCGCACTCTCCTTCACTGCAGCCGACGTGAGTAAAACATTTAAACGCGTTAACCCTCGCAAGGCTGCAGGCCCAGACGGCATTCCCGGCCGTGTCCTCAGAACATGCGCAGACCAGCTGGCTGGTGTGTTTACGGACATATTCAATCAATCCTTATCCCAGTCTGCTGTTCCCACATGCTTCAAGAGGGCCACCATTGTTCCAAAGAAAGCTAAGGTAACTGAGCTAAACGACTACCGCTCCGTAGCACTCACTTCTGTCATCATGAAGTGCTTTGAGAGACTAGTCAAGGACCATATCACCTCCACCCTACCTGACACCCACTCCAATTTGCTTACTATCCTAATAGGTCCACAGACGACGCAATCTCAACCACACTGCACACTGCCCTAACCCACCTGGACAAGAGGAATACCTATGTAAGAATGTTGTTCATTGACTACAGCTCAGCATTTAACACCACAGTACCCTCCAAACTCGTCATTAAGCTCTAGACCCTGGGTCTCGACCCCGCACTGTGCAACTGGGTCCTGGACTTCCTGACGGGCCGCCCCCAGGTGGTGAGGGTAGGAAACAACATCTCCACCCCGCTGATCCTCAACACTGGGGCCCCACAAGGGTGCGTTCTCAGCCTTCGCCTGTACTCCCTGTTCACCCACGACTGCATGGCCATACACGCCTCCAACTCAATCATCAAGTTTGCAGACGACATTACAGTGGTAGGCTTGGTTACCAACAACGACAAGACGTCCTACAGGGAGGAGGTGAGGGCCTCCTGGAAAATAACCTCACACTCAACATAACTAAGGAGATGATCGTGGACTTCAGAAAACAGCAGAGGGAGCACCTCCCTATCCACATCGACGGGACAGTAGTGGAGAGGGTAGAAAGTTAAGTTCCTCGGCGTACACATCACGGACAAACTGAAATGGTCCACCCACACAGACAGCGTCCTGTCGGGCTGTATCACCGCCTGGTACGGCCACTGCTCCGCCCACAACCGTAAGGCTCTCCAGAGGGTAGTGAGGTCTGCACAACGCATCACCGGGGGAAAACTACCTGCCCTCCAGGACACCTACACCACCCGATGTCACAGGAAGGCCAAAAAGATCATCAAGGACAACAACCACCCGAGCCACTGCCTGTTCCCTCCGCTATCATCCAAAAGGCGAGGTCAGTACAGGTGCATCAAAGCTGGGACGAGAGACTAAGACAGCTTCTATCTCAAGGCCATCAGACTGTTAAACAGCCACCACTAACATTGAGTGGCTGCTGCCAACACACTGACTCAACTCCAGCCACATTAATAATGGAAAAATTGATATAGTAAACGTATCACTAGTCACTTTAAAAAATACCACTTAATATAATGTTTACATACCCTACATTACTCATCTCATATGTATATACTGTACTCTATACCATCTACTGCATCTTGCCATCTTTATGTAATGTATCAGCGTCTGTTATAGGGGGCGTCTGTTATAGGGGGAGCGTCTGTTATAGGGGAGTGTCTGTTATAGGGGTAGTGTCTGTTATAGGGAAGTGTCTGTTATAGGGGAGTGTCTGTTATAGGGGTAGTGTCTGTTATAGGGGTAGTGTCTGTTATAGGGGTAGTGTCTGTTATAGGGGGTAGTGTCTGTTATAGGGGGGGCGTCTGTTATAGGGGTAGTGTCTGTTATAGGGGTAGTGTCTGTTATAGGGGTAGTGTCTGTTATAGGGGGGGCGTCTGTTATAGGGGTAGTGTCTGTTATAGGGGTAGTGTCTGTTATAGGGGTAGTGTCTGTTATAGGGGAGTGTCTGTTATAGGGGTAGTGTCTGTTATAGGGGTAGTGTCTGTTATAGGGGTAGTGTCTGTTATAGGGGTAGTGTCTGTTATAGGGGTAGTGTCTGTTATAGGGGTAGTGTCTGTTATAGGGGTAGTGTCTGTTATAGGGGGGAGTGTCTGTTATAGGGGTAGTGTCTGTTATAGGGGTAGTGTCTGTTATAGGGGGAGTGTCTGTTATAGGGGCGTCTGTTATAGGGGTAGTGTCTGTTATAGGGGTAGTGTCTGTTATAGGGGAGCGTCTGTTATAGGGGTAGTGTCTGTTATAGGGGTAGTGTCTGTTATAGGGGTAGTGTCTGTTATAGGGGAGCGTCTGTTATAGGGGAGTGTCTGTTATAGGGGTAGTGTCTGTTATAGGGGTGGCGTCTGTTATAGGGGTAGTGTCTGTTATAGGGGGGGGGGCGTCTGTTATAGGGGTAGTGTCTGTTATAGGGGCGGCGTCTGTTATAGGGGTAGTGTCTGTTATAGGGGGGGCGTCTGTTATAGGGGTAGTGTCTGTTATAGGGGGCGTCTGTTATAGGGGTAGTGTCTGTTATAGGGGTGGTGTCTGTTATAGGGGTAGTGTCTGTTATAGGGGGGGTCTGTTATAGGGGTAGTGTCTGTTATAGGGGAGGGTCTGTTATAGGGGTAGTGTCTGTTATAGGGGTAGTGTCTGTTATAGGGGTAGAGTCTGTTATAGGGGTAGTGTCTGTTATAGGGGTAGTGTCTGTTATAGGGGTAGTGTCTGTTATAGGGGTAGTGTCTGTTATAGGGGGAGTGTCTGTTATAGGGGTAGTGTCTGTTATAGGGGTAGTGTCTGTTATAGGGGAGCGTCTGTTATAGGGGTAGTGTCTGTTATAGGGGTAGTGTCTGTTATAGGGGTAGTGTCTGTTATAGGGGTGGCGTCTGTTATAGGGGGGCGTCTGTTATAGGGGGGGCGTCTGTTATAGGGGTAGTGTCTGTTATAGGGGTGGCGTCTGTTATAGGGGTAGTGTCTGTTATAGGGGTAGTGTCTGTTATAGGGGTAGTGTCTGTTATAGGGGTAGTGTCTGTTATAGGGGTAGTGTCTGTTATAGGGGTAGTGTCTGTTATAGGGGTAGTGTCTGTTATAGGGGGGGCGTCTGTTATAGGGGTAGTGTCTGTTATAGGGGTAGTGTCTGTTATAGGGGTAGTGTCTGTTATAGGGGTGGCGTCTGTTATAGGGGGGGCGTCTGTTATAGGGGTAGTGTCTGTTATAGGGGTAGTGTCTGTTATAGGGGTAGTGTCTGTTATAGGGGTAGTGTCTGTTATAGGGGTAGTGTCTGTTATAGGGGTAGTGTCTGTTATAGGGGTAGTGTCTGTTATAGGGGTGGCGTCTGTTATAGGGGTAGCGTCTGTTATAGGGGTAGCGTCTGTTATAGGGGTGGCGTCTGTTATAGGGGTGGCGTCTGTTATAGGGGTAGTGTCTGTTATAGGGGAGCGTCTGTTATAGGGGTAGTGTCTGTTATAGGGGTAGTGTCTGTTATAGGGGTAGTGTCTGTTATAGGGGTAGTGTCTGTTATAGGGGGGGCGTCTGTTATAGGGGAGTGTCTGTTATAGGGGTAGTGTCTGTTATAGGGGTAGTGTCTGTTATAGGGTAGTGTCTGTTATAGGGGGCGTCTGTTATAGGGGTAGTGTCTGTTATAGGGGAGTGTCTGTTATAGGGGTAGTGTCTGTTACAGGGGTAGTGTCTGTTATAGGGGAGCGTCTGTTATAGGGGTCGTTATTATAGGGGTGGCGTCTGTTATAGGGGTAGTGTCTGTTATAGGGGAGCGTCTGTTATAGGGGTAGTGTCTGTTATAGGGGAGTGTCTGTTATAGGGGTAGTGTCTGTTACAGGGGTAGTGTCTGTTATAGGGGAGCGTCTGTTATAGGGGGCGTCTGTTATAGGGGTGGCGTCTGTTATAGGGGTGGCGTCTGTTATAGGGGTAGTGTCTGTTATAGGGGAGCGTCTGTTATAGGGGTAGTGTCTGTTATAGGGGTAGTGTCTGTTATAGGGGAGCGTCTGTTATAGGGGTAGTGTCTGTTATAGGGGTAGTGTCTGTTATAGGGGTAGTGTCTGTTATAGGGGAGCGTCTGTTATAGGGGGCGTCTGTTATAGGGGTAGTGTCTGTTATAGGGGTAGTGTCTGTTATAGGGGGTGGCGTCTGTTATAGGGGTAGTGTCTGTTATAGGGGGTAGCGTCTGTTATAGGGGTAGTGTCTGTTATAGGGGTAGTGTCTGTTATAGGGGTAGTGTCTGTTATAGGGGAGTGTCTGTTATAGGGGTAGTGTCTGTTATAGGGGTAGTGTCTGTTATAGGGGTAGTGTCTGTTATAGGGGAGCGTCTGTTATAGGGGGCGTCTGTTATAGGGGTGGCGTCTGTTATAGGGGTAGTGTCTGTTATAGGGGAGCGTCTGTTATAGGGGTAGTGTCTGTTATAGGGGTAGTGTCTGTTATAGGGGAGCGTCTGTTATAGGGGAGCGTCTGTTATAGGGGTAGTGTCTGTTATAGGGGCGTCTGTTATAGGGGAGCGTCTGTTATAGGGGTAGTGTCTGTTATAGGGGTAGTGTCTGTTATAGGGGTGGCGTCTGTTATAGGGGTGGCGTCTGTTATAGGGGTGGCGTCTGTTATAGGGGAGCGTCTGTTATAGGGGTAGTGTCTGTTATAGGGGTAGTGTCTGTTATAGGGGTAGTGTCTGTTATAGGGGTAGTGTCTGTTATAGGGGTAGTGTCTGTTATAGGGGTAGTGTCTGTTATAGGGGCGTCTGTTATAGGGGTAGTGTCTGTTATAGGGGTAGTGTCTGTTATAGGGGTAGTGTCTGTTATAGGGGTAGTGTCTGTTATAGGGGAGCGTCTGTTATAGGGGGGAGCGTCTGTTATAGGGGTAGTGTCTGTTATAGGGGTAGTGTCTGTTATAGGGGTAGTGTCTGTTATAGGGGTAGTGTCTGTTATAGGGGGCGTCTGTTATAGGGGGGGCGTCTGTTATAGGGGGAGCGTCTGTTATAGGGGTAGTGTCTGTTATAGGGGGCGTCTGTTATAGGGGTGGCGTCTGTTATAGGGGTAGTGTCTGTTATAGGGGAGCGTCTGTTATAGGGGTAGTGTCTGTTATAGGGGTAGTGTCTGTTATAGGGGAGCGTCTGTTATAGGGGAGGGCGTCTGTTATAGGGGTAGTGTCTGTTATAGGGGGCGTCTGTTATAGGGGAGCGTCTGTTATAGGGGTAGTGTCTGTTATAGGGGTAGTGTCTGTTATAGGGGTGGCGTCTGTTATAGGGGTGGCGTCTGTTATAGGGGTGGCGTCTGTTATAGGGGAGCGTCTGTTATAGGGGTAGTGTCTGTTATAGGGGTAGTGTCTGTTATAGGGGTAGTGTCTGTTATAGGGGTAGTGTCTGTTATAGGGGTAGTGTCTGTTATAGGGGTAGTGTCTGTTATAGGGGGGGCGTCTGTTATAGGGGTAGTGTCTGTTATAGGGGTAGTGTCTGTTATAGGGGTAGTGTCTGTTATAGGGGTAGTGTCTGTTATAGGGGAGCGTCTGTTATAGGGGGCGTCTGTTATAGGGGTAGTGTCTGTTATAGGGGTAGTGTCTGTTATAGGGGTAGTGTCTGTTATAGGGGTAGTGTCTGTTATAGGGGGGGCGTCTGTTATAGGGGGGGGCGTCTGTTTTAGGGGAGCGTCTGTTATAGGGGTAGTGTCTGTTATAGGGGTAGTGTCTGTTATAGGGGGGGCGTCTGTTATAGGGGTGGCGTCTGTTATAGGGGGCGTCTGTTATAGGGGTAGTGTCTGTTATAGGGGAGCGTCTGTTATAGGGGAGCGTCTGTTATAGGGGAGCGTCTGTTATAGGGGAGCGTCTGTTATAGGGGTAGTGTCTGTTATAGGGGTAGTGTCTGTTATAGGGGTAGTGTCTGTTATAGGGGTAGTGTCTGTTATAGGGGAGCGTCTGTTATAGGGGCGTCTGTTATAGGGGTAGTGTCTGTTATAGGGGGCGTCTGTTATAGGGGGGGCGTCTGTTATAGGGGGAGTGTCTGTTATAGGGGTAGTGTCTGTTATAGGGGCGTCTGTTATAGGGGGGGCGTCTGTTATAGGGGGGGCGTCTGTTATAGGGGTAGTGTCTGTTATAGGGGGGGCGTCTGTTATAGGGGTAGTGTCTGTTATAGGGGGCGTCTGTTATAGGGGGGCGTCTGTTATAGGGGAGTGTCTGTTATAGGGGTAGTGTCTGTTATAGGGGAGCGTCTGTTATAGGGGGCGTCTGTTATAGGGGCGTCTGTTATAGGGGTAGTGTCTGTTATAGGGGTAGTGTCTGTTATAGGGGTAGTGTCTGTTATAGGGGGCGTCTGTTATAGGGGTAGTGTCTGTTATAGGGGTGGCGTCTGTTATAGGGGGCGTCTGTTATAGGGGGCGTCTGTTATAGGGGGGGCGTCTGTTATAGGGGTAGTGTCTGTTATAGGGGTAGTGTCTGTTATAGGGGTAGTGTCTGTTATAGGGGAGCGTCTGTTATAGGGGTAGTGTCTGTTATAGGGGTAGTGTCTGTTATAGGGGTAGTGTCTGTTATAGGGGTAGTGTCTGTTATAGGGGTAGTGTCTGTTATAGGGGTAGTGTCTGTTATAGGGGTAGTGTCTGTTATAGGGGGCGTCTGTTATAGGGGGAGTGTCTGTTATAGGGGTGGTGTCTGTTATAGGGGTAGTGTCTGTTATAGGGGTAGTGTCTGTTATAGGGGTAGTGTCTGTTATAGGGGGGCGTCTGTTATAGGGGTAGTGTCTGTTATAGGGGTAGTGTCTGTTATAGGGGGGGCGTCTGTTATAGGGGTAGTGTCTGTTATAGGGGTAGTGTCTGTTATAGGGGTAGCGTCTGTTATAGGGGGAGCGTCTGTTATAGGGGGGGCGTCTGTTATAGGGGTAGTGTCTGTTATAGGGGTAGTGTCTGTTATAGGGGTAGTGTCTGTTATAGGGGTAGTGTCTGTTATAGGGGTAGTGTCTGTTATAGGGGTAGTGTCTGTTATAGGGGTAGTGTCTGTTATAGGGGGGAGCGTCTGTTATAGGGGAGTGTCTGTTATAGGGGTAGTGTCTGTTATAGGGGTAGTGTCTGTTATAGGGGTAGTGTCTGTTATAGGGGGCGTCTGTTATAGGGGTAGTGTCTGTTATAGGGGTAGCGTCTGTTATAGGGGGGAGCGTCTGTTATAGGGGTAGTGTCTGTTATAGGGGTAGTGTCTGTTATAGGGGTAGAGTCTGTTATAGGGGAGCGTCTGTTATAGGGGTAGTGTCTGTTATAGGGGTAGTGTCTGTTATAGGGGTAGAGTCTGTTATAGGGGTAGTGTCTGTTATAGGGGTAGTGTCTGTTATAGGGGTAGTGTCTGTTATAGGGGTAGTGTCTGTTATAGGGGTAGTGTCTGTTATAGGGGGAGCGTCTGTTATAGGGGTAGGGTCTGTTATAGGGTTCTGTTATAGGGGTAGTGTCTGTTATAGGGGTAGTGTCTGTTATAGGGGTTCTGTTATAGGGGTAGTGTCTGTTATAGGGGTAGTGTCTGTTATAGGGGGGGCGTCTGTTATAGGGGTAGTGTCTGTTATAGGGGTAGTGTCTGTTATAGGGGTAGTGTCTGTTATAGGGGGTCTGTTATAGGGGAGCGTCTGTTATAGGGGTAGTGTCTGTTATAGGGGTAGTGTCTGTTATAGGGGAAGCGTCTGTTATAGGGGTAGTGTCTGTTATAGGGGTAGTGTCTGTTATAGGGGTAGTGTCTGTTATAGGGGTAGTGTCTGTTATAGGGGTAGTGTCTGTTATAGGGGGGGCGTCTGTTATAGGGGTAGTGTCTGTTATAGGGGTAGAGTCTGTTATAGGGGAGCGTCTGTTATAGGGGTAGTGTCTGTTATAGGGGTAGTGTCTGTTATAGGGGTAGTGTCTGTTATAGGGGGGCGTCTGTTATAGGGGTAGTGTCTGTTATAGGGGTAGTGTCTGTTATAGGGGTAGAGTCTGTTATAGGGGTAGTGTCTGTTATAGGGGTAGTGTCTGTTATAGGGGTAGTGTCTGTTATAGGGGGGGCGTCTGTTATAGGGGTAGTGTCTGTTATAGGGGTAGTGTCTGTTATAGGGGGCGTCTGTTATAGGGGGGGCGTCTGTTATAGGGGGTAGTGTCTGTTATAGGGGTAGTGTCTGTTATAGGGGTAGTGTCTGTTATAGGGGGAGCGTCTGTTATAGGGGTAGTGTCTGTTATAGGGGTAGTGTCTGTTATAGGGGTAGTGTCTGTTATAGGGGTAGTGTCTGTTATAGGGGTAGTGTCTGTTATAGGGGTAGTGTCTGTTATAGGGGTAGTGTCTGTTATAGGGGTAGTGTCTGTTATAGGGGTAGTGTCTGTTATAGGGGTAGTGTCTGTTATAGGGGTAGTGTCTGTTATAGGGGTAGTGTCTGTTATAGGGGTAGTGTCTGTTATAGGGGTAGTGTCTGTTATAGGGGTAGTGTCTGTTATAGGGGAGCGTCTGTTATAGGGGTAGTGTCTGTTATAGGGGTAGTGTCTGTTATAGGGGTAGTGTCTGTTATAGGGGTAGTGTCTGTTATAGGGGTAGTGTCTGTTATAGGGGTAGTGTCTGTTATAGGGGTAGTGTCTGTTATAGGGGTAGTGTCTGTTATAGGGGTAGTGTCTGTTATAGGGGTAGTGTCTGTTATAGGGGTAGTGTCTGTTATAGGGGTAGTGTCTGTTATAGGGGTAGTGTCTGTTATAGGGGGGGCGTCTGTTATAGGGGTAGTGTCTGTTATAGGGGGGCGTCTGTTATAGGGGTAGTGTCTGTTATAGGGGTAGTGTCTGTTATAGGGGTAGTGTCTGTTATAGGGGTAGTGTCTGTTATAGGGGTAGTGTCTGTTATAGGGGTAGTGTCTGTTATAGGGGTAGTGTCTGTTATAGGGGAGTGTCTGTTATAGGGGTAGTGTCTGTTATAGGGGTAGTGTCTGTTATAGGGGTAGTGTCTGTTATAGGGGTAGTGTCTGTTATAGGGGTAGTGTCTGTTATAGGGGTAGTGTCTGTTATAGGGGTAGTGTCTGTTATAGGGGTAGTGTCTGTTATAGGGGTAGTGTCTGTTATAGGGGTAGTGTCTGTTATAGGGGTAGTGTCTGTTATAGGGGTAGTGTCTGTTATAGGGGAGCGTCTGTTATAGGGGTAGTGTCTGTTATAGGGGTAGTGTCTGTTATAGGGGTGGCGTCTGTTATAGGGGTAGTGTCTGTTATAGGGGGCGTCTGTTATAGGGGTAGTGTCTGTTATAGGGGTAGTGTCTGTTATAGGGGAGCGTCTGTTATAGGGGTAGAGTCTGTTATAGGGGTAGTGTCTGTTATAGGGGGCGTCTGTTATAGGGGTAGTGTCTGTTATAGGGGGGCGTCTGTTATAGGGGTAGTGTCTGTTATAGGCGCGTCTGTTATAGGGGTAGTGTCTGTTATAGGGGTAGTGTCTGTTATAGGGGTAGTGTCTGTTATAGGGGTAGTGTCTGTTATAGGGGTAGTGTCTGTTATAGGGGGCGTCTGTTATAGGGGTAGTGTCTGTTACAGGGGAGCGTCTGTTATAGGGGGAGCGTCTGTTATAGGGGGCGTCTGTTACAGGGGGGGCGTCTGTTATAGGGGTAGTGTCTGTTATAGGGGTAGTGTCTGTTATAGGGGTAGTGTCTGTTACAGGGGAGCGTCTGTTATAGGGGAGCGTCTGTTATAGGGGTAGTGTCTGTTATAGGGGTAGTGTCTGTTATAGGGGGCGTCTGTTATAGGGGTAGTGTCTGTTATAGGGGTAGTGTCTGTTATAGGGGAGCGTCTGTTATAGGGGAGCGTCTGTTATAGGGGTAGTGTCTGTTATAGGGGTAGCGTCTGTTATAGGGGAGCGTCTGTTATAGGGGGCGTCTGTTATAGGGGGCGTCTGTTATAGGGGTAGTGTCTGTTATAGGGGAGCGTCTGTTATAGGGGGCGTCTGTTATAGGGGAGCGTCTGTTATAGGGGAGCGTCTGTTATAGGGGAGCGTCTTATAGGGGTAGTGTCTGTTATAGGGGTAGTGTCTGTTATAGGGGTAGTGTCTGTTATAGGGGTAGTGTCTGTTATAGGGGAGCGTCTGTTATAGGGGGGCGTCTGTTATAGGGGTAGTGTCTGTTATAGGGGAGCGTCTGTTATAGGGGGCGTCTGTTATAGGGGGCATCTGTTATAGGGGTAGTGTCTGTTATAGGGGAGCGTCTGTTATAGGGGGCGTCTGTTATAGGGGGGCATCTGTTATAGGGGAGTGTCTGTTATAGGGGAGCGTCTGTTATAGGGGTAGTGTCTGTTATAGGGGTAGTGTCTGTTATAGGGGGGGCGTCTGTTATAGGGGTAGTGTCTGTTATAGGGGTAGTGTCTGTTATAGGGGGAGGGTCTGTTATAGGGGTAGTGTCTGTTATAGGGGTAGTGTCTGTTATAGGGGGGAGCGTCTGTTATAGGGGTAGTGTCTGTTATAGGGGTAGTGTCTGTTATAGGGGGAGCGTCTGTTATAGGGGTAGTGTCTGTTATAGGGGTAGTGTCTGTTATAGGGGAGCGTCTGTTATAGGGGTAGTGTCTGTTATAGGGGTAGTGTCTGTTATAGGGGTGGCGTCTGTTATAGGGGTAGTGTCTGTTATAGGGGTAGTGTCTGTTATAGGGGGAGCGTCTGTTATAGGGGAGCGTCTTATAGGGGAGCGTCTGTTATAGGGGGGCGTCTGTTATAGGGGTAGTGTCTGTTATAGGGGAGCGTCTGTTATAGGGGGCGTCTGTTATAGGGGGCATCTGTTATAGGGGTAGTGTCTGTTATAGGGGAGCGTCTGTTATAGGGGGGCGTCTGTTATAGGGGTAGTGCCTGTTATAGGGGAGCGTCTGTTATAGGGGAGTGTCTGTTATAGGGGAGTGTCTGTTATAGGGGTAGTGTCTGTTATAGGGGAGCGTCTGTTATAGGGGGCGTCTGTTATAGGGGGTGTCTGTTATAGGGGTAGTGTCTGTTATAGGGGTAGTGTCTGTTATAGGGGTAGTGTCTGTTATAGGGGTAGTGTCTGTTATAGGGCAGCGTCTGTTATAGGGGAGCGTCTGTTATAGGGGGGGCGTCTGTTATAGGGGGTGTCTGTTATAGGGGTAGTGTCTGTTATAGGGCAGCGTCTGTTACAGGGGAGCGTCTGTTATAGGGGTAGAGTCTGTTATAGGGTAGCATCTGTTTTTAGGGTAGCGTCTGTTTTTGGGGTAGTGTCTAGTGTCTGTTAGGGTAGTGTCTGTTAGGGTAGTGTCTGTTAGGGTAGTGTCTGTTAGGGTAGTGTGTAGTGTCTGTTAGGGTAGTATGTAGTGTCTGTTAGGGTAGTATGTAGTGTCTGTTAGGGTAGTGTGTAGTGTCTGTTAGGTAGTGTGTAGTGTCTGTAAGGGTAGTGTGTAGTGTCTGTTAGGGTAGTGTGTAGTGTCTGTTAGGGTAGCGTGTAGTGTATGTTAGGGTAGTGTGTAGGGTCTGTTAGGGTAGTGTGTAGTGTCTGTTAGGTAGTGTGTAGTGTCTGTTAGGGTAGCGTGTAGTGTCTGTAAGGGTAGTGTGTAGTGTCTGTTAGGGTAGTGTGTAGTGTCTGTTAGGTAGCGTGTAGTGTATGTTAGGGTAGTGTGTAGGGTCTGTTAGGGTAGTGTGTCTGTTATTGGGTAGTGTGTAGTGTCTGTTAGGGTAGTGTGTAGTGTCTGTAAGGGTAGTGTGTAGTGTCTGTTAGGGTAGTGTGTAGTGTCTGTTAGGGTAGTGTGTAGTGTCTGTAAGGGTAGTGTGTAGTGTCTGTTAGGGTAGTGTGTAGTGTCTGTTAGGGTAGCGTGTAGTGTATGTTAGGTAGTGTGTAGGGTCTGTTAGGGTAGTGTGTCTGTTATTGGGTAGTGTGTAGTGTCTGTTAGGTAGTGTGTAGTGTCTGTTAGGGTAGTGTGTCTGTTATTGGGTAGTGTGTAGTGTCTGTTAGGGTAGTATGTAGTGTCTGTTAGGGTAGTGTGTAGTGTCTGTTAGGGTAGTGTGTCTGTTATTGGGTAGTGTGTAGTGTCTGTTAGGGTAGTGTGTAGTGTCTGTTAGTGTAGTGTGTAGTGTCTGTTAGTGTAGTGTGTAGTGTCTGTTAGTGTAGTGTGTAGTGTCTGTTATAGGGTAGTGGGGCCCATAGGGTAGGTTCCCTAATGCCAGCCAGCTGTCCCAGTATCGACCCACAGCTGGTCCCCTAGTGGGGGGGCAGGGGTCAGGGCAGAGTGGGGGCCGGGGGCCCGCTGTACACCCCTCCCAAAACACCAATGGGACAGGAAGAGAGGAGAGGCAGGTAGAGGGGGAGAGGATGTATTTTGTCACCAAGGAATAGATTCATTAGGATAAGTGCTGAAGGAGCATGGTGTGTGTGTGTGTGTGTGTGTGTGTGTGTGTGTGTGTGTGTGTGTGTGTGTGTGTGTGTGTGTGTGTGTGTGTGTGTGTGTGTGTGTGTGTGTGTGTGTGTGTGTGTGTGTGTGTGTGCGTTCCTTAACAATCAACTAATGGGCTTTTAACACAGGCTCAAAGTCAATTGGTTTGTAATCACAACCAAGGTGCAGATCAATATTCACTATTGATCAGGACTGACTCCAATGTTCCATCAACAACCGAAAGACACAGAAAACGGGATGAGTAAATAAGTGTCTGTGTCGGTGTGTGTCAGTGTGTGTGTGTGTGTGTGTGTGTGTGTGTGTGTGTGTGTGTGTGTGTGTGTGTGTGTGTGTGTGTGTGTGTGTGTGTGTGTGTCGTGTGTGTGTGTGTGTGTGTGTGTGTCGGTGTGTGTGTGTCAGTGTGTGCCGGTGTGTGTGTGTGTGTGTGTGTGTGGGGTGTGGTGTGTGTCGGTGTGTGTGTTGTTGTGTGTGTATAGGTGTGTGTATAGGTGTGTGTGTGTGTATCGGTGTCTGTGGCGTGTCGGTGTGTCTGTGTGTGTCGGTGTGTGTGTTTCGGTGTCGGTGTGTGTGTTTCTGTGTCTGTGTCTGTGTGTGGTGTGTGTGTGTGTCGGTGTGTCGGTGTGTGTGTGTCGGTGTGTGTGTGTGTGTGTGTAGCAGGAAAATATACCTTAACTCTAGGTGACAACACAATGTTTCCAACATGTGGAATGTTTGTTTTGTTTCATTACCAAAATACTATGGTGACAACCCAAACACACACTGCCTTGACCCCTGACCCCTGCCCCTCCTAACACACACTGCCCTGACCCCTGACCCTCCTAACACACACTGCCCTGTCCCCCAACACACACTTCCCCCCCTGCCCCCCAACACACACTGCCCTGATCCCTGCCTCCCCAACACACACTGCCCTGACCCCTGACCCTCCTAACACACTGCCCTGACCCCTGACCCTCCTAACACACAGCCCTGATCCCTGCCCCTCCTAACACACACTGCCCTGACCCCTGCCCCTCCTAACACACAGCCCTGACCCCTGCCCCTCCTAACACACACTGCCCTGACCCCTGCCCCTCCTAACACACACTGCCCTGACCCTCCTAACACACACTGCCCTGTCCCCCCCAACACACACTTCCCTGACCCCTGCCCCCCAACACACACTGCCCTGATCCCTGCCTCCCCCAACACACACTGCCCTGACCCCTGACCCTCCTAACACACTGCCCTGACCCCTGCCCCTCCTAACACACAGCCCTGACCCCTGCCCCTCCTAACACACACTGCCCTGACCCCTGCCCCTCCTAACACACACTGCCCTGACCCTCCTAACACACACTGCCCTGACCCCTGACCCTCCTAACACACACACACACTTCTCTGTCTGAAGTGAAGAGTCACAGATCCAGCACTACCAGGCCTCTACACACACTGGTCAGCATTATGTTACAGTCATCTCAGGATTCAGTCTGTGGTTGTGTTCTTTCCTTCTGATATGGGCAGTGTCTTCCTGTCTTTGTCTCTGTGTGTCCACCTCTCTCTCTGTGTGTGTCCTCCTCTCTTTCTCTCTCTGTGTGTGTCCACCTACTCTCTCTCTCTCTGTGTGTCTTTCTGTCTGTCCTCTCTCTCTCTGTGTCCTCTCTCTCTCTCTCTCTCCCTGACCCTCTCCTCTGTTCTCTCTCACTCTCCCTCCCTGACCCTCTCCTCTGTTCTCTCGCTCTCTCCTCCCTGACCCTCTCCTCTGTTCTCTCACTCTCCCTCCCTGACCCTCTCCTCTGTTCTCTCGCTCTCCCTCCCTGACCCTCTCCTCTGTTCTCTCGCTCTCCCTCCCTGACCCTCTCCTCTGTTCTCTCCCTCTCCCTCCCCGACCCTCTCCTCTGTTCTCTCTCTCTCCCTCCCTGCTTTATCCCTCTCGTCCATCCTCCCTCCCTGACCCTCTCCTCTGTTCTCTCTCTCTCCCCCCTGACCCTCTCCTCTGTTCTCTCACTCTCCCTCCCTCCCCTCCCCTCCCTCTCTCTGTTCACCACCTCCCACCCTCCATCACTCTGAGAGAGGAGATTCACCCTCTGACCCTCCATCACTCTGTGAGAGAGGAGAGATTCACCACCTCTGACCCCCATCACTCTGAGAGAGGAGAGATTCACCACCCTGACCCCCATCACTCTGAGAGAGGAGAGATTCACCACCTCTGACCCTCCATCACTCTGAGAGAGGAGGATTCACCACCTCTGACCCTCCATCACTCTGAGAGAGGAGAGATTCACCACCTCTGACCCTCCATCACCTGAGAGAGGAGAGATTCACCACCTCTGACCCCCATCACTCTGAGAGGGAGAGATTCACCACCTCTGACCCCCCATCACTCTGAGAGAGGAGAGATTCACCACCTCTGACCCCCATCACTCTGAGAGAGGAGATTCACCACCTCTGACCCCCATCACTCTGAGAGGACCCCCATCACTCTGAGAGAGGGATTCACCACCTCTGACCCCCATCACTCTGAGAGAGGAGACCCTCCATCACTCTGATTCACCACCTCTGACCCCCCATCACTCTGAGAGAGGAGATTCACCACCTCTGAGAGAGGAGAGATTCACCACCTCTGACCCTCCCCATCACTCTGAGAGAGGAGAGATTCACCACCTCTGACCCCCCATCACTCTGAGAGAGGAGAGATTCACCACCTCTGACCCCCCCATCACTCTGAGAGAGGAGAGATTCACCACCTCTGACCCCCCATCACTCTGAGAGGAGGGATTCACCACCTCTGACCCTCCATCACTCTGAGAGAGGAGAGATTCACCACCTCTGACCCACCTCCATCACTCTGAGAGAGGAGAGATTCACCACCTCTGACCCTCCATCACTCTGAGAGGAGAGATTCACCACCTCTGACCCCCCATCACTCTGAGAGAGGAGAGATTCACCACCTCTGACCCCCATCACTCTGAGAGAGGAGGATTCACCACCTCTGACCCTCCATCACTCTGAGAGAGGAGAGATTCACCACCTCTGACCCCCATCACTCTGAGAGGAGAGATTCACCACCTCTGACCCTCCATCACTCTGAGAGGAGGAGATTCACCACCTCTGACCCCCATCACTCTGAGAGAGGAGAGATTCACCACCTCTGACCCCCCATCACTCTGAGAGAGGAGAGATTCACCACCCCCATCACTCTGACCCACCTCCCCCCCATCACTCTGAGAGAGGAGAGATTCACCACCTCTGACCCTCCATCACTCTGAGAGAGAGAGATTCACCACCTCTGACCCTCCATCACTCTGAGAGGAGAGATTCACCACCTCTGACCCTCCATCACTCTGAGAGGAGAGATTCACCACCTCTGACCCCCATCACTCTGAGAGGAGAGATTCACCACCTCTGACCCCCATCACTCTGAGAGGAGAGATTCACCACCTCTGACCCCCATCACTCTGAGAGGAGAGATTCACCACCTCTGACCCTCATCACTCTGAGAGGAGAGATTCACCACCTCTGACCCCCCATCACTCTGAGAGGAGAGATTCACCACCTCTGACCCTCCATCACTCTGAGAGGAGAGATTCACCACCTCTGACCCCCCATCACTCTGAGAGAGGAGAGATTCATCACCTCTGACCCTCCATCACTCTGACCTAGAGGAGAGATTCACCACCTCTGACCCCCATCACTTCTGATCACTCTGAGAGGAGAGATTCACCACCTCTGACCCTCCATCACTCTGAGAGGAGAGATTCACCACCTCTGACCCCCCCATCACTCTGAGAGAGGAGAGATTCACCACCTCTGACCCCCATCACTCTGAGAGGAGAGATTCACCACCTCTGACCCTCCATCACTCTGAGAGAGGAGAGATTCACCACCTCTGACCCTCCATCACTCTGAGAGAGGAGAGATTCACCACCTCTGACCCCCATCACTCTGAGAGAGGAGAGATTCACCACCTCTGACCCTCCATCACTCTGAGAGAGGAGAGATTCACCACCTCTGACCCTCCATCACTCTGAGAGGAGAGATTCACCACCTCTGACCCCCCATCACTCTGAGAGAGGAGAGATTCACCACCTCTGACCCCCATCACTCTGTGAGAGAAGAGATTCACCACCTCTGACCCCCCCATCACTCTGAGAGAGGAGGGATTCACCACCTCTGACCCCCATCACTCTGAGAGGAGAGATTCACCACCTCTCACTCTGAGAGGAGATTCCACCTCTGACCCCCCATCACTCTGAGAGAGGAGAGATTCACCACCTCTGACCCCCATCACTCTGAGAGAGGAGAGATTCACCACCTCTGACCCTCCATCACTCTGAGAGAGGAGAGATTCACCACCTCTGACCCTCCATCACTCTGAGAGAGGAGAGATTCACCACCCAACAACCTCTCTAAAGGAGAGATTCAACACCTCTGACCCCCATCACAGGAAGAGGCCCAAGTCTGTTCTGAGGTCAGATGCTGGAGAAAACATCAGACACACCATCACCATGACAGAATCATCCCCTCCCTCCCTCCCCTCCCTCCTCCTCCTCTGACCCTCCCTCTCCTTCCCTCCCTCTCCCCCTCTCTCTGAGGTCAGATGCTGGAGAAAACTCTCTCACCATGACTCTCTCTCTCCCTCCCTCCCACCCCTCCCTCCCTCCCTCCCTCCCTCCCTCCCTCCCTCCCTCCTCTCTCTCTCTCCCTCCTCTCTCTCCCTCCCTCCCTCCCTCCCTCTCCCTCTCTCCCTCCCTCCCTCCCTCTCCTCCCCCTCCCTCCCTCTCTCTCTCCCTCCCTCCCCCCCCTCTCCTCCCTCCCCCCCCCTCCCCCCCCTCTCCCCCTCCCTCTCCTCCCTCTCGACCCTCCCTCCCACTCCTCCTCCTCATGCCGTATCAGAATACCACACTACATACTCATTTTGGTGTTGGGGTCTAATATAATTCAACTGTTATTTGTGACTTGTGTTTGACCACAGCTGATAATCAGATGAATTGACACTCCTCAGCAAAATGACCGGATGGCTTGAGTCACAACACAATCCCACGTTACACACCAAGTTATTTTCTAAATATCACATAGTACAGGACGTTATTTTTTGGCATACTATTTAGTACGCCAGTAAAGGCATTTAGACACGGCCTCAATCTCACCCCCCTCCCTTCGTCCTCTCCGGGTCTTATCAGTGTGTCCAGGGCCCTCTCCTCTGTTCTCTCTATCGCCCGAGCCCCTCAGACCCAGGAGCACCATCTTCAGAGAAGGGGCTAATGGGAAAATAAATTACTGCACCCAAAGACCTGCCACTGCACTATTCTGAGAGAGAGAGAGAGAGAGAGAGAGAGAGAGAGAGAGAGAGAGAGAGAGAGAGAGAGAGAGAGAGAGAGAGAGAGAGAGAGAGAGAGAGAGAGAGAGAGAGAGAGAGAGAGAGAGAGAGAGAGAGAGAGAGAGAGAGAGAGAGAGAGAGAGAGAGAGAGAGAGAGAGAGAGAGAGAGAGAGAGAGAGAGAGAGAGAGAGAGAGAGAGAGAGAGAGAGAGAGAGAGAGAGAGAGAGAGGCAGAGAGAGAGAGAGAGAGAGAGAGGCAGAGAGAGAGAGAGAGAGAGAGAGGCAGAGAGAGAGAGAGAGAGAGAGAGAGAGAGAGGCAGAGAGAGAGAGAGAGAGAGAGAGAGAGAGAGAGAGAGAGAGAGAGAGAGAGAGAGAGAGAGAGAGAGAGAGAGAGAGAGAGAGAGAGAGAGAGAGAGAGAGAGAGGCAGAGCAGAGAGGGAGAGAGAGAGAGAGAGAGAGAGAGAGAGGCAGAGAGAGAGGCAGAGAGAGAGAGAGAGAGAGAGAGAGAGAGAGAGAGAGAGGCAGAGAGAGAGAGAGAGAGAGAGAGAGAGAGAGAGAGAGAGAGAGAGAGAGAGAGAGAGAGAGAGAGAGAGAGAGAGAGAGAGAGAGAGAGAGAGGCAGAGAGGCAGAGAGAGAGAGAGCGAGAGAGAGAGCGAGAGAGAGAGCGAGAGAGAGACAGAGAGAGAGCGAGAGAGAGAGACAGAGAGACAAAGAGACAGAGAGACAGAGAGAGAGAGAGAGAGAGAGAGAGAGAGAGAGAGAGAGAGAGAGAGAGAGAGAGAGAGAGGAGAGAGAGCCTTCTGCCATTGCGGACCATGATGAAAAGGTCCAATAGCACAGCCGATAGTGATACACACACTGTCCCCGCTAGGTAATACTCCCAGAGATCTGGGATCGATTAGTAACCCTTAGCAAGGCCGCAGGGGTGGATATCAGAACCTCACATTTACCAGGATGGAAGGTTTATCATAGACACAGAGAGAAGAGAGAGAGAGAGAGAGAGACAGAGAGAGAGAGAGACAGAGAGCGAGCGAGACATTCAGTTTTGGAATCATTTAAATATGGTGAGCCTCTCATATCATAACCATGCCCTGCAATGCCAAGAGCTGAGAAATCATAGAGGCCCCTCATCCAGCTGGTCCTGGGGCTGAGTTCACTAGCCTGTTCTACTGACACACTGAAACCTCAGGACCCTCATCCAGCTGGTCCTGAGTTCACAAACCTGTTCTACTAACACACTGAAACCTCAGCACCCTCATCCAGCTGGTCCTGGGGCTGAGTTCACTAACCTGTTCTACTGACACACTGAAGCCTCAGGACCCTCATCCAGCTGGTCCTGGGGCTGAGTTCACTAACCTGTTCTACTGACACACTGAAGCCTCAGGACCCTCATCCAGCTGGTCCTGGGGCTGAGTTCACTAACCTGTTCTACTAACACACTGAAACCTCAGGACCCTCATCCAGCTGGTCCTGGGGCTGAGTTCACTAACCTGTTCTACTAACACACTGAAACCTCAGGACCCTCATCCAGCTGGTCCTTGGGCTGAGTTCACTAACCTGTTCTACTGACACACTGAAACCTCAGTCCCCTCATCCAGCTGGTCCTGAGTTCACTAACCTGTTCTACTAACACACTGAAGCCTCAGTCCCCTCATCCAGCTGGTCCTGAGTTCACTAACCTGTTCTACTAACACACTGAAGCCTCAGTCCCCTCATCCAGCTGGTCCTGAGTTCACTAACCTGTTCTACTAACACACTGAAACCTCAGGACCCTCATCCAGCTGGTCCTGGGGCTGCGTTCACTAGCCTGTTCTACTAACACACTGAAACCTCAGGACCCTCATCCAGCTGGTCCTGGGGCTGAGTTCACTAACCTGTTCTACTAACACACTGAAACCTCAGGACCCTCATCCAGCTGGTCCTGGGGCTGAGTTCACTAACCTGTTCTACTAACACACTGAAACCTCAGGACCCTCATCCAGCTGGTCCTGGGGCTGAGTTCACTAACCTGTTCTACTAACACACTGAAACCTCAGGACCCTCATCCAGCTGGTCCTGGGGCTGAGTTTCCTGACCCAGGAAAACCTGGCTCCCTGTAGAGGAAAGGCTGTGAAACCACTGAACCTGAGACAGAACTGCATTTCCTGATAAAATGTATAAAGAAATAAAACAATTAGTGTCATTACCCCAAATTTGAAACTCGTATTCAAGGTTTCAAAGACCTCTCTGATGAGAGTAGGCTACCCGTCCTGTTGGGGGAGGACCAGAGAGCTGTGGGTTGGCAGCGCACTACATTGAAGACCTCTCTGATGAGAGTAGGCTACCCGTCCTGTTGGGGGAGGACCAGAGAGCTGTGGGTTGGCAGCGCACTACATTGAAGACCTCTCTGATGAGAGTAGGCTACCCGTCCTGTTGGGGGAGGAAGCAGAGAGCTGTGGGTTGGCAGCGCACTACATTGAAGACCTCTCTGATGAGAGTAGGCTACCTGTCCTGTTGGGGGAGGACGCAGAGAGCTGTGGGTTGGCAGCGCACTACATTGAAGACCTCTCTGATGAGAGTAGGCTACCCGTCCTGTTGGGGGAGGACACAGAGAGCTGTGGGTTGGCAGCGCACTACATTGAAGACCTCTCTGATGAGAGTAGGCTACCCGTCCTGTTCGGGGAGGACACAGAGAGCTGTGGGTTGGCAGCGCACTACATTGAAGACCTCTCTGATGAGAGTAGGCTACCCGTCCTGTTGGGGGAGGTCGAAACGAGAGCTGTGGGTTGGCAGCGCACTACATTGAAGACCTCTCTGATGAGAGTAGGCTACCCGTCCTGTTGGGGGAGGACACAGAGAGCTGTGGGTTGGCAGCGCACTACATTGAAGACCTCTCTGATGAGAGTAGGCTACCCGTCCTGTTGGGGGAGGACGCAGAGAACTGTGGGTTGGCAGCGCACTACATTGAAGACCTCTCTGATGAGAGTAGGCTACCCGTCCTGTTGGGGGAGGACGCAGAGAACTGTGGGTTGGCAGCGCACTACATTGAAGACCTCTCTGATGAGAGTAGGCTACCCGTCCTGTTGGGGGAGGACGCAGAGAGCTGTGGGTTGGCGACGCAGAGAGCTGTGGGTTGGCAGCGCACTACATTGAAGACCTCTCTGATGAGAGTAGGCTACCCGTCCTGTTGGGGGAGGACCAGAGAGCTGTGGGTTGGCAGCCCACTACATTGAAGACCTCTCTGATGAGAGTAGGCTACTCGTCCTGTTGGGGGAGGACACAGAGAGCTGTGGGTTGGCAGCGCACTACATTGAAGACCTCTCTGATGAGAGTAGGCTACTCGTCCTGTTGGGGGAGGACACAGAGAGCTGTGGGTTGGCAGCGCACTACATTGAAGACCTCTCTGATGAGAGTAGGCTACCTGTCCTGTTGGGGGAGGACCAGAGAGCTGTGGGTTGGCAGAGCACTACATTGAAGACCTCTCTGATGAGAGTAGGCTACCCGTCCTGTTGGGGGAGGACGCAGAGAACTGTGGGTTGGCAGCGCACTACATTGAAGACCTCTCTGATGAGAGTAGGCTACCCGTCCTGTTGGGGGAGGACGCAGAGAACTGTGGGTTGGCAGCGCACTACATTGAAGACCTCTCTGATGAGAGTAGGCTACCCGTCCTGTTGGGGGAGGACGCAGAGAGCTGTGGGTTGGCAGCGCACTACATTGAAGACCTCTCTGATGAGAGTAGGCTACCCGTCCTGTTGGGGGAGGACCAGAGAGCTGTGGGTTGGCAGCCCACTACATTGAAGACCTCTCTGATGAGAGTAGGCTACCCGTCCTGTTGGGTGAGGACCAGAGAGCTGTGGGTTGGCAGCGCACTACATTGAAGACCTCTCTGATGAGAGTAGGCTACCCGTCCTGTTGGGGGAGGACGCAGAGAACTGTGGGTTGGCAGCGCACTACATTGAAGACCTCGCTGATGAGAGTAGGCTACCCGTCCTGTTGGGGGAGGACCAGAGAGCTGTGGGTTGGCAGCCCACTACATTGAAGACCTCTCTCTCAGAGTCTGACAGACCAACCAACCTGAACATGTCCTCTACTGTGTGCTTATTGTTATTGTTCAATGTGTTGGTTATTTAGACCACTGACTACTGTTGTTACTGACCGTCCCATCAACAAATGTATTATTATTATTATTATTATTATTTCAATTGTGTTAATATTGTAAATTAATACATTCATTTCCAAACTACGCTTTCGCAATATGTACATTGTTACATCATGCCAATAAAGACATCAGAGCGAGAATGAGAGGGTGAGAGAGATGGGACAGAGGGTGAGAGAGATGGGACAGAGGGTGAGAGAGATGGGACAGAGGGTGAGAGAGATGGGAGGGTGAGAGAGATGGGAGAGAGAATGAAAGGGTGAGAGAGATGGGAGAGAGAATGAGAGGGTGAGAGAGATGGGAGAGAGAATGAAAGGGTGAGAGAGATGGGAGAGAGAATGAAAGGGTGAGAGAGATGGGAGAGAGAATGAGAGGGTGAGAGAGATGGGAGAGAGAATGAAAGGGTGAGAGAGATGGGAGAGAGAATGAAAGGGTGAGAGAGATGGGAGAGAGAATGAGAGGGTGAGAGAGATGGGAGAGAGAATGAGAGGGTGAGAGAGATGGGACAGAGAATGAGAGGGTGAGAGAGATGGAGAGAGAATGAGAGGGTTAGAGATGGGACAGAGAATGAAAGGGTGAGAGAGATGGGACAGAGAATGAGAGGGTGAGAGAGATGGGAGAGAGAATGAGAGGGTGAGAGAGATGGGAGAGAGAATGAGAGGGTGAGAGAGATGGGAGAGAGAATGAGAGGGTGAGAGAGATGGGAGAGAGAATGAGAGGGTGAGAGAGATGGGAGAGAGAATGAGAGGGTGAGAGAGATGGGAGAGAGAATGAGAGGGTGAGAGAGATGGGACAGAGAATGAGAGGGTGAGAGAGATGGGACAGAGAATGAGAGGGTGAGAGAGATGGAGAGAGAATGAGAGGGTGAGAGAAATGGAGAGAGAGAGATTGAGAGGGTGAGAGAGATGGAGAGAGAATGAGAGGGTGAGAGAGATGGGAGAGACAATGAGAGGGTGAGAGAGATGGAGAGAGAATGAGAGGGTGAGAGAGATGGGACAGAGAATGAGAGGGTGAAAGAGATGGAGAGAGAATGAGAGGGTGAGAGATGGAGAGAGAATGAGAGGGTGAGAGAAATAGAGAGAGAGAATGAGAGGGCAAGAAATGGAGAGAACGAGAGACTGAAAGCGAGTGAGAGAGAGAAGGAGAGAGAGAATGAGAGAGAGAATGAGAGAGAGAGAGAGAATGAGAGAGAGAATGAGAGAGAGAATGAGAGAGAGAATGAGAGAGAGAATGAGATAGAGAATGAGAGAGAGAATGAGAGAGAGAATGAGAGAGAGAATGAGAGAGAGAATGAGAGAGAGAGCGAGAGAGAGAGAGAGCGAGAGGAGAGGCTAGACGAGGGATCATTGATCCTGAGGACCTGGTTTAACCGAGACTAGTATTTGTAATAAGTTTAAATTGAGGGCAGTGCTGAGGTAATGGACCCTGGAAGAGAACTGCTGACGGTTCACAGTTCTGGAGAGACTGGAGACGGCAGATTGTGACTACAGGAAGTGGGTAAGAGGAGTGAGGAAGTGGGTAAGAGGAGTGAGGAAGTGGGTAAGAGGAGTGAGGAAGTGGGTAAGAGGAGTGAGGAAGTGGGTAAGAGGAGTTGTTAGGAAGTGGGTAAGAGGAGTGAGGAAGTGGGAGGAAGGTAAGTCGCTCTGGATAAGAGCGTCTGCTAAATGACTTAAATGTAATGTAAATGAAGAGTCAAGGAGATCGACCACCCAAACTCCATCACCCAGAATGGGTCTGACAGGTTGACAATGCGGATCACACAGAACACAAACCTCATTAGAAGATCCCTGATTTGAACACGTCCACACACACACACACACACACACACACACACACACACACACACACTACAGTATAATATCTGTGGTTTAATATCTACAGTATAATATCTACAGTGTAATATCTACAGTATAATATCTACAGTATAATATCTGTGGTTTAATATCTACAGTATAATATCTACAGTATAATATCTACAGTATAATATCTACAGTATAATATCTACAGTATAATATCTACAGTATAATATCTGTGGTTTAATATCTACAGTATAATATCTACAGTATAATATCTGTGGTTTAATATCTACAGTATAATATCTACAGTATAATATCTGTGGTTTAATATCTACAGTATAATATCTACAGTATAATATCTACAGTATAATATCTGTGGTTTAATATCTACAGTATAATATCTGTGGTTTAATATCTACAGTATAATATCTGTGGTTTAATATCTACAGTATAATATCTACAGTATAATATCTACAGTATAATATCTATGGTTTAATATCTACAGTATAATATCTACAGTATAATATCTGTGGTTTAATATCTACAGTATAATATCTACAGTATAATATCTACAGTATAATATCTGTGGTTTAATATCTACAGTATAATATCTACAGTATAATATCTGTGGTTTAATATCTACAGTATAATATCTACAGTATAATATCTACAGTATAATATCTGTGGTTTAATATCTACAGTATAATATCTGTGGTTTAATATCTACAGTATAATATCTACAGTATAATATCTGTGGTTTAATATCTACAGTATAATATCTGTGGTTTAATATCTACAGTATAATATCTACAGTATAATATCTACAGTATAATATCTGTGGTTTAATATCTACAGTATAATATCTGTGGTTTAATATCTACAGTATAATATCTACAGTATAATATCTGTGGTTTAATATCTACAGTATAACATCTACAGTATAATATCTGTGGTTTAATATCTACAGTATAATATCTGTGGTTTAATATCTACAGTATAATATCTACAGTATAATATCTACAGTATAATATCTACAGTATAATATCTACAGTATAATATCTACAGTATAATATCTGTGGTTTAATATCTGTGGTTTAATATCTACAGTATAATATCTACAGTATAATATCTACAGTATAATATCTACAGTATAATATCTACAGTATAATATCTACAGTATAATATCTGTGGTTTAATATCTACAGTATAATATCTACAGTATAATATCTACAGTATAATATCTACAGTATAATATCTGTGGTTTAATATCTGTGGTTTAACAGCTAGGGTTTAAGGTTAAACATTAGAAATTACAATCAAATCCGATCTAATGTATTTATAAAGCCCTTCGTACATCAGCTGATATCTCAAAGTGCTGTACAGAAACCCGGCCTAAAACCCCAAACAGCAAGCAATGCAGGTGTAGAAGCACGGTGGCTAGGAAAAACTCCCTAGAAAGGCCAAAACCTAGGAAGAAACTTAGAGAGGAACCAGGCACATAGCAGTCCTCTTCTGGCTGTACTGGGTAGAGAGGAACCAGGCTCTGAGGGGTGGCCAGTCCTCTTCTGGCTGTACTGGGTAGAGAGGAACCAGGCTCTGAGGGGTGGCCAGTCCTCTTCTGGCTGTACTGGGTAGAGAGGAACCAGGCTCTGAGGTGTGGCCAGTCCTCTTCTGGCTGTACTGGGTAGAGAGGAACCAGGCTCTGAGGTGTGGCCAGTCCTCTTCTGGCTGTGCCGGGTAGAGAGGAACCAGGCTATGTGGGGTAGCTAGTCCTCTTCTGGCTGTACTGGGTAGAGAGGAACCAGCCTATGAGGGGTGGCCAGTCCTCTTCTGGCTGTACTGGGTAGAGGAACCAGGCTCTGAGGGGTGGCCAGTCCTCTTCTGGCTGTGCTGGGTAGAGAGGAACCAGGCTCTGAGGGGTGGCCAGTCCTCTTCTGGCTGTACTGGGTAGAGAGGAACCAGGCTATGTGGGGTGGCCAGTCCTCTTCTGGCTGTACTGGGTAGAGAGGAACCAGGCTCTGAGGGGTGGCCAGTCCTCTTCTGGCTGTACTGGGTAGAGAGGAACCAGGCTCTGAGGGGTGGCCAGTCCTCTTCTGGCTGTGCCGGGTAGAGAGGAACCAGGCTATGTGGGGTAGCTAGTCCTCTTCTGGCTGTACTGGGTAGAGAGGAACCAGGCTATGAGGGGTGGCCAGTCCTCTTCTGGCTGTACTGGGTAGAGAGGAACCAGGCTCTGAGGGGTGGCCAGTCCTCTTCTGGCTGTGCTGGGTAGAGAGGAACCAGGCTCTGAGGGGTGGCCAGTCCTCTTCTGGCTGTACTGGGTAGAGAGGAACCAGGCTCTGAGGGGTGACCAGTCCTCTTCTGGCTGTACTGGGTAGAGAGGAACCAGGCTCTGAGGTGTGGCCAGTCCTCTTCTGGCTGTACTGGGTAGAGAGGAACCAGGCTCTGAGGGGTGGCCAGTCCTCTTCTGGCTGTGCCGGGTAGAGGAACCAGGCTATGTGGGGTAGCCAGTCCTCTTCTGGCTGTACTGGGTAGAGAGGAACCAGGCTATGAGGGGTGGCCAGTCCTCTTCTGGCTGTGCCGCGTGGAGATTACAACAGAACATGGCCAAGATGTTCAAATGTTCATGACGACGATATGAGTTTAAACCAGAAAAAGCTGATTTACTAAAGGAGCTCTTAAAATGGCAGATGACAAACAACTATGATATTAAGATTCTCAACAGGGTCTGTGTGTCGCTGTGTGTGTGTGTGTGTGTGTGTGTGTGTGTGTGTGTGTGTGTGTGTGTGTGTGTGTGTGTGTGTGTGTGTGTGTGTGTGTGTGTGTGTGTGTGTGTGTGTGCCAAGATGTGTGTGTGTGTGTGTGCTGTGTGTGTGGCTGTGTGTGTGTGTGCTGTGTGTGTGTGTGTGTGTGTGTGTGTGTGTGTGTGTGTGTGTGTGTGTGTGTGTGTGTGTGTGTGTGTGTGTGTGTGTGTGTGTGTGTGTGTGTGTGTGTGTGTGTGTGTGTGTGTGTGTGTGTGTGTGTAGATGACAAAGAGTTTAGAGAAAGGCTATTTGCCTCTCAAAAGGTGTACAGAATAAACACACACACACACACAGTCACACCCTGTCCTTCATAAGCTGTGTGTTGTGAGTCATCCTCACAGAATGTTAGTGTGTTCAGGCATCAGTGTAACTATCAGTCAGGAGCATTAGACCCTAATCACTGTCAACTAGCAGAACCTTCCTTCACTGGGACACACACACCCCCTGCTCGGTCTGCCTTCCACCCCGACCCCACCCACATACTCAAAACAAGCACCCCCCAGCCCATCAAAACACACCCTGTACCACGAGCACACACAACACACACACACACACTCTGTGTGGTGGGTCAAGCTTGTGTGTAAACAAGGGGATTTGTGTGTTGGGAATGTTTAGCGTTTACGGCACAGAGTCTGTCTCCATCTTGGGCAGCCATCTTAAGACGCACCAGGACAAAATAAATACCTGAGATTACAACTAACCACCGTTCTACAGAGAGCCAATCACTGCTCTCCTCTCACCTGACCCACCTACCCCCACGCCCCCTCACCTGACAGTGAGAAGGGATGAAGAGGAGGATTATGAAGAGGAGGATTATGAGGAGGAGGAGGGGAACAGAGGGATAAGATCATACAGGTAGAGGTGAGTGTTGGTGTCACGTCAGGTACTGGGGGCGATGACATCAGAGATGTCTGACTGAACTCTACTGCAGTGGGCTAAATCAGGGTCACACAGAGTGTAGTCTGAAACACACAGAGTGACTCCTGGTAGTCTGAAACACACAGGGTCACACAGAGTGACTCCTGGTAGTCTGAAACACACAGAGTGACTCCTGGTAGTCTGAAACACACAGGGTCACACAGAGTGACTCCTGGTAGTCTGAAACACACAGAGTCACACAGAGTGACTCCTGGTAGTCTGAAACACACAGGGTCACACACAGTGACTCTTGGTAGTCTGAAACACAGAGTGACTCCTGGTAGTCTGAAACACACAGAGTGACTCCTGGTAGTCTGAAACACACAGGGTCACACAGAGTGACTCCTGGTAGTCTGAAACACACAGAGTGACTCCTGGTAGTCTGAAACACACAGGGTCACACAGAGTGACTCCTGGTAGTCTGAAACACACAGAGTGACTCCTGGTAGTCTGAAACACACAGGGTCACACAGAGTGACTCCTGGTAGTCTGAAACACACAGAGTGACTCCTGGTAGTCTGAAACACACAGAGTCACACAGAGTGACTCCTGGTAGTCTGAAACACACAGAGTGACTCCTGGTAGTCTGAAACACACAGGGTCACACAGAGTGACTCCTGGTAGTCTGAAACACACAGGGTCACACAGAGTGACTCCTGGTAGTCTGAAACACACAGGATCACACAGAGTGACTCCTGGTAGTCTGAAACACACAGGGTCACACAGAGTGATCCCTGGTAGTCTGAAACACACAGAGTGATCCCTGGTAGTCTGAAACACACAGAGTGATCCCTGGTAGTCTGAAACACACAGGGTCACACACAGTGACTCCTGGTAGTCTGAAACAGAGTCACACAGAGTGACTCCTGGTAGTCTGAAACACACAGAGTCACAGAGTGACTCCTGGTAGTCTGAAACACACAGAGTGACTCCTGGTAGTCTGAAACACACAGGGTCACACAGAGTGACTCCTGGTAGCCTGAAACACACAGGGTCACACAGAGTGACTCCTGGTAGTCTGAAACACACAGGGTCACACAGAGTGACTCCTGGTAGTCAGAAACACACAGGGTCACACAGAGTGACTCCTGGTAGTCTGAAACACACAGGGTCACACAGAGTGACTCCTGGTAGTCTGAAACACACAGGGTCACACAGAGTGACTCCTGGTAAACACACAGGGTCACACAGACAGAGAAACACACACACAGATGACTCCCTGGTAGTCTGAAACACACAGAGTGACTCCACAGGGTCACACAGAGTGACTCCTGGTAGTCTGAAACAGAGTCACACAGAGTGACTCCTGGTAGTCTGAAACACACAGGGTCACACACAGTGACTCCTGGTAGTCTGAAACAGAGTCACACAGAGTGACTCCTGGTAGTCTGAAACACACAGAGTGACTCCTGGTAGTCTGAAACACACAGAGTGACTCCTGGTAGTCTGAAACACACAGGGTCACACAGAGTGACTCCTGGTAGCCTGAAACACACAGGGTCACACAGAGTGACTCCTGGTAGCCTGAAACACACAGAGTGACTCCTGGTAGCCTGAAACACACAGGGTCGCACAGAGTGTATGGATGTATGGATAATGTAAGGATTATTTGGGGACAATGTATGGATCATGTAGGGATCATGTAAGGATTATTTATGGGTAATGTAAGGATAATTTAAGGATAATGTAAGGAGCATTTAGAGATAATGTAAGGATCGTGTAGAGATAATGTATGGAGCGTGTAGGGATAATGTAAGGATTGTGTAGGGATAATGTAAGTATCATGTATGGATAATGTAAGGATCATTTAGGGATAATTGACTAACTGACCATTGTCCTCTGAACCGATTTAGTTCTTTTTGGCAACGGGGGTTTAGAGTGCCCTGGCACAGAGGTCATGCCAAGGAAGGGTGCTGACCCAGAGGATAAACCAGGGAGAGGAGCTGACCCAGAGGCTAAACCAGGAAGAGGAGCTGACCCAGTGGATAAACCAGGGAGAGGAGCTGACCCAGAGGCTAAACCAGGAAGAGGAGCTGACCCAGAGGATAAACCAGGAAGAGGAGCTGACCCAGAGGATAAACCAGGAAGAGGAGCTGACCCAGAGGATAAACCAGAGAGAGGAGCTGCCATCTCTGCTCTCTTCAGTCCCTCTCTCCTTTCCTCCCATTCTCATTTTACACCAACCCCCAAAACCTGGATCCAGCTTACCTCTGCTGAACACTGTGTGCTGATTCAGTATGCGAGAGCATGTGTGTGTATACGAGAGCATGTGTGTGTGTTTGTATGCGAGAGGTGTGTGTGTGTGTATGTGTGTGTATGGGAGATCCAGTGTGTGTAAACCAGGTGTGTGTGTGTGTGTGTGTGTGTGATGTGTGTGTGTGTGTGTGTGTGTGTGTGTAAACCCCAGGAAGGTGTGTGTGTGTGTTTTAGTGATAACCAGGAAGAGCGTGTGTGTGACATGCAGAGGAGCCAGTGAAGGTGCTGGAGTGTGTGTGTTTGGAGGCGTGAGTGTGTGTGATGTGTGTTTTGTACCCGGAAGAAGAGTGTGTGTGAGTTTGTATGCGAGAGCATGTGTGTGTGTGTGTGTTAAATGCGAGAGCGTGTGTGTGTGTGTGTGTGTAATGTGTGTGTGTGTGTGTGTAAACCCCAGGAAGAGTGTGCTGTGTGTGTGTGTGTGTGTGTGTGTGTGTGTGCGAACCGTGTGTGTGGGTGTGTGTTTGTGTGTATACGGGGATCCATGTGTGTGTTGTTATGCGGAAGAGTAGCTGTGTTGACAGTGTGTGGGGACGCTCCACACACAAACCCCAGGAAGACAGCTGCACACACTTGACAGTACACACTGGGGATCATAATAAACCCCACCCCAGGAAGAGTAGCTGCTGCCTTGACAGGAACTAATGGGGATCCATAATAAACCCCAGGAAGAGTAGCTGCTGCCTTGGCAGGAACTAATGGGGATCCATAATAAACCCCAGGAAGAGTAGCTGCTGCCTTGACAGGAACTAATGGGGATCCATAATAAACCCCAGGAAGAGTAGCTGATGCCTTGACAGTACCTAATGGGGATCCATAATAAACCCCAGGAAGAGTAGCTGCTGCCTTGACAGTACCTACTGGGGATCCATAATAAACCCCAGGAAGAGTAGCTGCTGCCTTGACAGTACCTACTGGGGATCCATAATAAACCCCAGGAAGAGTAGCTGCTGCCTTGACAGTACCTACTGGGGATCCATAATAAACCCCAGGAAGAGTAGCTGCTGCCTTGACAGTACCTACTGGGGATCCATAATAAACCCCAGGAAGAGTAGCTGCTGCCTTGACAGTACCTACTGGGGATCCATAATAAACCCCAGGAAGAGTAGCTGCTGCCTTGACAGTACCTACTGGGGATCCATAATAAACCCCAGGAAGAGTAGCTGCTGCCTTGACAGTACCTACTGGGGATCCATAATAAACCCCAGGAAGAGTAGCTGCTGCCTTGACAGTACCTACTGGGGATCCATAATAAACCCCAGGAAGAGTAGCTGCTGCCTTGACAGTACCTACTGGGGATCCATAATAAACCCCAGGAAGAGTAGCTGCTGCCTTGACAGTACCTACTGGGGATCCATAATAAACCCCAGGAAGAATAGCTGCTGCCTTGACAGTACCTACTGGGGATCCATAATAAACCCCAGGAAGAGTAGCTGCTGCCTTGACAGTACCTACTGGGGATCCATAATAAACCCCAGGAAGAGTAGCTGCTGCCTTGACAGTACCTACTGGG